>NC_084994.1:21591310-21726310 GCF_963854185.1 Sardina pilchardus | reverse complement strand
CAGTGATATTTTATTATGTGTGTACAGTCCCTTTGACTTCCTGTAAGAGAAAAACATTCATAAATAGTCAATCATGGTGAAAAGAATGTACATTTCATACTGTTACATTTACACGCGTCCTTTGTCCTTTGTTTCTATCATAGCACCAAGCATCTCAATTTGACATGCTTTAGACTCGAAGAGTATTGTGAATCTGCCATTTGTATATTGCATAAATAAAACCAATGAGAGTTACATTTGTCAATGAAGGAAGCACTACTGTGTGTGTGACTCGATACTCTGTGTGTTCTTTGAAGACATTAGTTTAGCTTTGTGGTTTGTTCATCATGGTGAGGTAGCTCCTTTCATGTCAACATGTTTTTAAACTTCCTCTTAAGATAACTTTATCAACCTTCTCACTTGTGCCTGTATGGAAAAATAAAAAACAAAACTAAACAAAGTCTAGCCTTAGTGAATTAGCTAATGTCTGCTCTAGCTACAGTACTGTACAGTGGGTATCAGATGCATGCTAACAAACAGTGACTGGCCCGGTAACATGTGTAACAACATGTTGTTTTATGGAATCAAAATTGACTCATACCATATCATGATTTGACAATTGTCAATATTACAAATATTCACCACACTTACAAATCTACAAAAGTTGAGAAAGGTTTGTTTTTATGAAAACACATGAAATAGCCTAATACTGTATGTCAGTTAATAATGGGGAAATTATGGAGGGCCCAATTTGAAGTGAATTGCGCCCAGGGAAAGTGTTCACTAATCGGGTTTGTTGGTCTTGCACCAGGAACACACATGCACACTAAAGGCCTATTCGGACGGGATTAGTTTTATAGGGGGACGTAGAGTAATGCAGGTTTATCATATGACCTCTGTAATATAAATGTCCAATTCGGACGGGACTAGATATCGCTGTCATTTTACTTGACATGGGAGGAGTAACTATGTTTACGTTCTGCCGTCACATCTTCGTCGCCGTGCACGTGATACTTTGCGTCAGGTACGTGTGGCATTTTCAGATTTGAAAGACTACACAAGTTGGTTAAACTAGCAAACGTTAGCTTTATGTTATGCCATACGTAGTTTGAAATGGCTAACAATATCAAGCTATTAGGCAAACTAGCTAACGTCCTATTAGGAGCTGCACAGCATGTTATGTTTTCATTCAGACTATGGTGGAATTGTTTTCAAATCAGGATGTGACGAAATATTACAGACATCTTTACAGAGGGTTGCGTTCGCACGGGATTAATATTACCTAAGGTAATTTTTCCGGACCGTTTTACGGAAGATAAAAGTGTCTGTAAATGTCACCGACATACTCCGTTATGTTTACTGACATGGCGCGTCCGGACGGGACTACATTACCTGGTAATTATTACTTTACCTGATGTCACCCCATAAAACTAATCCCGTCCGAATAGGCCTTTAAAAAAGCAAGTCTCTCTCTATGGCCGTACACCTGTAGACAGCCCAGCTGTATCCAATCATGTGCCACATGGCCAGGTGTATTGGATTAGGGTTATAGTTAGCTTTAACAGCTACCAATCTATGGCATGTTCTATGCAGCATTAATTTTTAAACTCCATGAAAATACTAGATGTACTGCTAAACGGTACACAATATGACCGCAGATGGGTGTAGTCAGTAAATGCACACATAAATTAAATTGTTTTATAGCCCCCCATAGATGAAATTCCACAAAACTTGCCATACTCCCAGAGAATGTCAGGATAATAATACACATGACATTTGGTGCAGTTCATAACATCTCATCTAAAGATAGGGGCAATTGAAGCAATATTATATTGCGTTTTAATTTTTTTACCATGGGGGTGCAAATCAGCAATGTCTGGTTATAAGTTGATGCGGGCTTTTCAGACCAACATACCATAAATATTTTGTCTTCCTCTGTGCCACGGTTCAGGTAGTTAATTAGGAAAAACTGAATTTTTGGGGTTGCGGGGGGCCAGAGTGGGGGTGGAGTGCCCCACTGGACCAAACAAAATGTTTTCGTAAACGTCTACTGGGACTACATGCCCTCCCAATTTCATGTGCCCAGGGGCCCGTTGCACAAAAGCAGAATTAAGATATCCGGGATAAGTTACTGAGCCGCGATCACTGAATCCTAAACAAGAGCATACCGGCTGAATTGGTTGCACAAAGACCAATCCAGGATGAGCAGACACGGATTCATCAAACCAGGTGTAAGTTATTCGGTGTATGTGCGCGTTCTCGTTTTTCCCCAAATAACTCGCGGTTGGAATAAAAAAGACGCGAAAAATAGCGTCTTGCACACAAAGTAAACAATCGCTTTTGATATAGACTAACAACGAGGTAAAGTTTTACTTTTTTGGATGGGGGATCATGATTATTTCTGTTACATAGCGGGAGTAGGTGTGGCAGATCAACTGAATGCAAATTTACGTATGCACCCACGTGTGAGAGCTTCCTTGTCTCGGCACGCAACGTCATTAAGGAAGCGCTTTGCCACCGCAAAGATGCACAAAGTATCTTAATTTGTCTTAAAAGCCGAATTAGTTGAAAACACCTTCGAAAAATGTCCCCTCCACTTCCAATCAACTACTAGCCTACAGCAGCCTATTCATCAAACATCTGTCAAAAAAGAAGCAAACAACGAGTAGGCTATGTTATTAATTATAAGGCCACCATAATTTAAATGACATCCATATGGTATTAGGCAGACATTCTGCTGTGTTTTGCGAGTAAATGCACGTAGCAAATAATATATAAATGGAATCTACAGCTCTTTAAAAAAAATCACGTGGAGGTCTCATTTGAATGACAGCTAGCTGAACCAATCAGATAATGTAATTACCATTAGAATCAATTTATCTTGGATGTTAGCCTGGTCAGGAGCAGGCTAGCTCCACAGAATAAATCGCCATGGTAACTTATACCATAACATATCCTGCTGCCCCCTATCCCGCTTTTGTGCAACTGGATCACGGATAAATTGAGCCAGGATAACCAAGATATCCCGGGTTAATCCCTTATCCTAGTTTTGTGCAATAGGCCCCTGGTGTTGCGGTGTCCTGGCAATCGTTGACCAAAAATTGAGGAGGTAGATGACAGGGAAAAATAATAATAATAATTTAAAAAAACTTTTGACAATCACTATATGACTGCTACGCTAGCTACACTAGTGGCGGTCATAATAAGGATGTTTAATAGTGTGCCTAATTTTAAAGCTTATATTTACTTTGATATGTTTAACTAGGGCAGGGAAATGTAAATATCTAATCTGATCAGTCAGTTCGCGTTCTCAGAAAAGCCAACAGAAGCATTTGCATGTGAAACTATGACTACATAACAGTACTCACAACACACACTCTGTTCAGCAGACAGCAGACTGTGTAGTGTAAGTAGGGAGCAACAGGAGCAGCAGTGGTGTCCACGTGTGTGTGTGTGTGTGTGTGTGTGTGTGTGTGTGTGTGAGAGAGAGAGAGAGAAAGAGAGTGAGTGAGCAAGCGAGCGAGCGAGCGTGCGTGCGTGCGTGCGTGCGTGCGAGCGAGTGTGTGTGTGAGAGAGAGAGAGAGAGTGAGTGAGTGAGTGTGTGTGTGTGTGTGTGTGTGTGTGTGTGTGTGTGTGTGTGTGTGTGTGTGTGTGTGCGTGCGAGCGAGCGAGCGAGCAAGTGTGTGTGTGAGAGAGAGAGAGAGTGAGTGTGTGTGTGTGTGTGTATGTGTGTGTGTGTGTGTGTGTGTGTGTGTGTGTGTGTGTGTGTGTGTGTGTGTGTGTAAGCATCAAAAGCACACACAGCTGGATGCAGAAATGTTGTCATCTGGACACAGTTTGTAGTGGATGACTCATTTTGACTTTTAACCTTGACATCAGACCTTAAGAAAGAAATATAGACAGCATAGTTTAGGAAAGACTGTTTGATCTGCATGTTAATGTGTCGTCTACGTAGATAGCAAAAAAAAAAAGTAAAGCTGACTAACAGACCGTTGCCTTTGAGACTGACATACTATGACACAGTTGAAATTAATTAGTCAGTTCCCACCGAGATAGATGAATGGACAGACAGACCCAAAGATATACATTTTAGATTGAACTAGATAGACAGAGAGACATACAGCAATCTACCAGATAGACAAGCGGACAGGCAATCTAGCAAACAGACGAACATACAGCAGCCTTCCAAACTTATATACAAGAACACACTTTTACTAATAACACTGGCCTAGTAGACATACAGACACAGACAAAAACATTTGAACTTTTTGACATTTTGACATGTTTCCAGAGAAGGCCAGACAAGCAGACAGATAGTTGTATTTTCTCTGAAGTAAAATAGGGAACTTGCATGGCCACTTGATCTACTGGCACTGACGGACCGATAACACAGAAGAAGGGAGGAGAAGTGGCAGGTGTGAAAAATGATGTCAATGATGTTTGCTAACTCATGTTGAACTGGCCAAGCCGTTGCATAATTAAAAGCAAGTCGATGTGTTTTTTTTTTTTATCCTCAAGCGAATAGCACCGTACACTGACAGCCATATAAGTTCTGTTTTTGGGGGTTTGGTGGTCATCACCACCAGAAGAGGAAGTGTGTGTGCGACTTGACACAGTATGTGTGCTTTAAAGACATCAGGAGGAGGTGTGAGATAAGAGCGTGAGAGCGAACTCAACGCAGTCAGAACATGTTGACCAGGGCGAAGCCGAGGCGTTACTGATATTGCAGCAGTGACATAGATTCGGCCTGTTGACCAACAGGCACAAGCTTAAAAGAAAAGAAAAAAACAAGGTAAGCAAACAAGGCTTTTACATGCAGACACATCATAGTGGACATGGGTGGAGATGTCACAATACATTGAGGGCAGTGGTAGTGTAGTGGTTAAGCAGCTTGGCTATAGTATGGAGTAGCCACGGTTGTGCCCCTGAGCAAGGCACTTAACACTGAGTTGCTTCAGGGAGATTTGCCCCTGCAAATGGAGTCTGTCAGACACTTTGGATAAAAGTACCATATTAAGTAAACACATAAGAACATCATTGCTTAGATGTATGGGGCAAAGATGGGCAAATATACAAAAACATTTGAAAGTGTTTGTAAAGTTGTAAAGTTTCGCTTTCAGATAGAAAGTTATGTTGTGGGGGAGACTCGTAATGCATTGAAGTTAACACTGTGCTCAGAAGCCAGAGTTGAAGAAACATACCACTGGGTTAGGTTAAAATGGAGCTATATGGCTAGCTGTTCTAACCTACAGTAGGCTACCTCCGGTTCCAATTATGCTATGCTAAGCTAACAGTGTCAGACTGGGTTATGCACACACTCAGAGAACAGAAGGGTATCTATCCTCTTATGGGTCTTGTCCATTGCATGGTATCAGCTTAATTGGACTTGAATCTTCTCTGCTCGATTTTGGTACCGGTGTTTGTTTTCCACTGCAACAAAGTACCACTTGGAACCTCAACGAAGGTGATCCCAATAATAGTACCAGGTACCCGTTTTTACTAATGGAAAACCAAAGAAAGCCGGTAGAGTTGAGCTGATACCATGCAGTGGAAAAGCCCCCTTATATTAACACAGCTTCAGCGGTAAAAATGTTCATGCTTCTGTGTAGTCATTGGGAGTCTGTGCATTATTAATATTGTATATATAAAACTTTCTCTGAAAGTTGCTTAATCATCCAAGTATAGTGTACAATCTTAAATTGGCAGGCAGTTTCATACAGACAAAAGCTACAGCTGACACACATTGTATTCACATTGTAAAAGACTTTAGAGGTGCACTAAGCAATGTTAAGTGGTTTCTAAGCTAAAACATTTTTTTTGCAAGAGTATGCAACGATTTCCCACATTATTTGCTCAGTGGACACACAACACACCAGAAGCAAACCAGAGGCTCACTTGACAGACACAAAAGGAGAAGTAAGGACGACTCTCTGGTCAGAATGACGGGCCTTCAAATTCTCACGCTCTGCCTGATTGCAGGTAAGATTGATGCATAGACACAAGAGAATGCAGCCCTCACAATTTCTCTCAGTGGAGTCTTTTCTCCCATAATTACCTCATCATGGTGCATATAATAATTAATTATCAAATAACATAATTATACAGCAGCTATAACAGCTATGTAAGCAGCTATTTGACCGGGGGGATTGTAAACATGACATCTGAAAACTGTGGTGTACCGTTTCAATGTGAAAAGTTTTATTTGTTGGTAAACATTCCATCTGACAAAAAAAGAGAGACAACAACATGACGGTGCATGTCATCAACAGCTGTGGTGAGCTGCATCGATGTGAAAGGTTTTGTTGGAGGAACCATCAGGATCAAGTGTGAATACGACATGATGTACTCAAGCTACAAGAAGTACTTTTGTAAGGGCCAAAATGGCCTTAGCTGTACGGACCTAGTCAAGACTTCTGCTCAAGAGACATTGCACGAGCATGGCAGGTTTTCCCTCAACGACAGCCATATGGGTCACTTCACCGTTCAGATGACTGACCTCAGCCTGCAAGACAGCGGGATGTACCAGTGTGCTGTGGATATTAAGAACGAATTAGATCAGTACACTGAGATAAACCTACATGGTAGGTTTGATTTTTTATAAATCAGCTTTGAGAAACTGTGTTTTTTTCTGAAGCTTTGATAAAATATGTATTTATATTATATTATATGTATATGTATTTATATCTAACTATATTATATTATGATATGAAACTAATCAGCATCAACCACCATTACAACTTGCATGGTTGTGAAATGTTACTGACAACTACTCATTGCAATGTAGCCTAATTCATGGGATGGCGTAACCTACTGTTACGCAATATTGTTCTTTATTTATAATATCGACGTTTACAAGAAATTTGACTGGCCAGTGCATTTATATTATCAAAATATGTGTTATTGTTTGTGTTGTTTGTTTCAGTTGCAGAAAAGGCCAGAGACTTGAGAAAGAGGTGCAAGGTAAAGATGAGGGTGGACTCATATTTTTTCACAAATATAAATATTCTGTATTCTTTTTTTTTTTTTAAGAAAATTTTTTGGGCTTTTTGCCTTTATTTGTATAGGACAGTGGAGAGGAAATGACCGCAGGTCAGACTCGAACCTGGGTCCTCATGGGCACTCAGACCCGTGTATGGCACGAGCGCTGTAGCCTGTTGCGCCACAGCGCCCCCAAATATTCTGTATTCTTTTGCACAAATAACCATTGCAGCGATGTTTTTAATGTGTAACTAGAGACATGTTATATTTGCAGCGCAGGACAAGGTCAGTTTCACACTGAGAAATTTTATTTGAGAGATTTATTTTTGCGGCACTGTGTGGCGGTCATATTTTGTACCACTTTGCGATACCTCTAGTTAAGCAGTAAGCCCTGAGAAAATAGCAAAGCTAGTCCCGTGAATATTGCACAGCTAGACGATATGGAATGGCCTCTCGGGCTCATTGCTTAAATAAAGAATTGCACTGTTGGGGAAAGCACAAGATGTTTGGTGTCAGAGTGAACATGGAGGGAGTATGAATATGAATAGACGCAGAATATGACCGAAGATGCCATTGCTACAGTATGTGCTCCACCTGAAATAAATGAGCTATCTAAATGCAGCCAGCACATTTAGATAGTATCTATCTATCTATCTATCTATCTATCTATCTATCTATCTAAATGTGCTGGCTGCAACAGCGTTCCGTGGCATATAGTCATTTGGTGTCCCGCTGTGGCATACCGGTTCCGCTACAGAACATTAGGACGGAACATATACAAACACATCTAGCCCAGTGACCTTCAGTGACTTGTGTTACCCTTGTTGTAGGAGGCAGACGTGGAATGCATACTGAAATTTCTGGATGAAATGGAGCAGGAGGCTTATGAAACAGCAACTCTTCCATTAAAGGTAAGGCCCACCTACAAATGATGCCTCAGGTAGTCAGCATAAGATGCACTTATTCAAAGGGTACGAGTTTGACAGCGTATTTTGCAAACAGTGAATGTGGACACTAGCAGTAAGATGCACAAAGTGAGCAGTGTCAGGCTAAACTAGGCCGGATTGAGCTTTTAGTAACAGGGTGGGCCATATGATTTGTCATCTTAATTATCATGAAGGATTCATAATGCTTCTTTTTCGTTTTTATATTCCCTTATGCCTTATCCTCATTTCAGTAATAATGTAGTGAATCGATATTCATTAAAGCATGGTAAATATGTATACTTTATTTTCCGCACTATAGGATTATAGGATACTGGATTATAAGGCGCACTGTCAATGAATGGTCTATCTTCGAACTAGACCATTGATAACATACCTCTCATGTTTCAATGCGTGCACTCAGTGGCTCTGGCGTGTGGCGCTTCTTTGATAGCACTTAGCTAGCCCACTTCATTCATCTGGATTCAAACAGAGATGAAGTTAGCAGGGGCCAAACACCTCCATGTTTTCTCGTATGAAAATACAGTTACACGGGTAGCTACACAATCAAGTATGGTCAGACAAAATAAAACCTGGGTGCATTTCTGACCGGGTAAGAGGGATAACTATGTTGTGTGGCGGAATAACACTTGGGAGCACTTTGACTCGGCGCAGTAATATCTTCACTCTTGCACTTTCAGTTTCACTTTGGAGTGAGGTCATTACTGCGCCGAGTCGAAGTGCTCCCAAGTATTATTCCGCCACACAATATAGTTAACCCTCGTACCTGTTTAGAAATGCAAGAGGTATGTATCAACTTGTCCTACAGTAGTTAACGGAATAGCATAGTTTAATATGAAAAAATGGTGGAGTTTTCCTGTAAGCAAAACAAAACAGTCAGATAAGTCATTAAGTCAAACTTTTTCAAACGTGTTGATAATAACTCTCAACATTGTTCAAACGTTAGTGAGCGTATTTACAATAACACCAAACCTTGTTCAATTGTAACACGTTCAAAAACACAGTCTGATACCTCTAAATCAAACGTTAGCATAGTCACAATAACTCTCAACATTGCTCAAACTTTAATGAGCGTCACAATAAGTCCCAGAATGAATCCAGTATACTGTAAGGCGCTCTGGATTATATGGCGCAGTGTCGTAAAGCTTAAGGGTGCCTTATAGTGCGGAAAATACGGTACATTGTTAAAAAGTAACTATAATGTATTACATTCACTGATATACATTTAGACATGCTGTCATAGTTTGCTGTGATAAGGCTGTTTATGATGTTGTTAAGCCTTACAGTTTTGAATTTCTACAATGCATCATAAAGTTTTTTTTGTAACTGCCAATTCCTTCCCTCTTTCCTCCCTGTAATAGGAGGTGTCCAGTCTGCTGGACGTTTTGCTGGAGGCTCCCCAAGAGAGTCTGGCCTCGAGGGGAGAGGATGTGCTCCAGTCCACTGAGAAGCTGGTGTCAAGATTGGTGGAGCCCACACATACTCAGTCCCGCAGAAACCTCAGCACCAACACCACAGGTACTGGAAGGTGGGAGGCCATTAGTTAACTGATGCTACACTTCCTAAACATTGTTGATCAACTTGCTCAGCCTTAAAAGAACTTGGAGGATTTGCATTGAGCATATCCAGTGGATTTTGTTGGACTTTTTAAAAAGTCAGTTCAAGTTAGTTCAAGTTGACAGGGATTCAGCAAATGCTTTTATTCAAAGTGGCCTGTTTGCCCAATACTGCGTCGGGAATCAATTGATTGCGAAGCCGCTGAGCACGTTGACTTTTCCTGCTATTCTCACATAACAGAGATGGAGATCCTGAGCATCGGGACAAACACCACCCTGACGACACTGCATCCTCTGATCACGACTAACGTCTCTCTGGATATCGACCTCCTCAGAATCGCCCAGAACAACAATGGTACGCCAGTGACTACACCACCTACTGTACTACACACATCTCCACACTGCTGTTGACAGGACATCGACTACACCACCTCCACACATCAACTACACCACCTACGCACATCTGTTGACAGGACTACACCACCTCCACACTTCTCCACACTGCTGTTGACTGGACTACACCACCTACTGTACACATATTTCCACACTGCTGTTGACAGGACTACACAGCTAGGTCCTCTGAGACAAATCGCATATACAGCGGCTTATTCTCAGCAGTCGAGGTAACGTCATAGCCTGACCGACTGATCGGTCAACCTGAGGGCTCGATTCTTGAAGTGGCCATTGCGAGTGTGTGTCCCTTGAATATATTATGCCTGATCAAAAGAGTTCATTTTGTTTTGATTCTGGCCTTCAGGTGCTGCATCTGTGGTCTTCATGGTCTACAAGGACATGCAGGAGGTCCTGAATACCAGCTTCTTCAACACAGGGCATGGCCACAGTGCATCTGCAATAATGTCTAATGTGGTCTCTGTCGTCTTGCCCCATATACTCAACAAGACTCTCCTGAGTCCAGTGAACCTCACCATACATCTCAGAGTTGGTTTTTAAAACATAATGTTTTTCTTTATAACCAATACTCACTGCTAAAGCCTTGGACACCTCAGGATTGATTTACATTTTGTTTCATTTGTGAAGAATGAAAGAAAATGGAATCAAAGATCAAATTATGTTGTGAAATGTATTTTCATTGTTAGAGTAAAAATGTACCTTGTTTGTTACAAATATGTTGGGGTTGTTTTTGTCAGCGGACACACCCCAAGGAGAAGCTCTCCTGTGTCTACTGGAATGTCAGTGCTTGGATTGAGGACGGCTGCCACGTCAGTGAGAGCAACTCCACACACACAGTCTGCTCCTGTCTACACCTCTCCACCTTCGCCCTGATCATGACAGTTGATCAGACCCTGGAGGTAATATGTTTTAACAATAAACCCCGAGAGGCCGTAGGGTAGCCCGACCAGCCAGACCCACATCAAGATGTAGGGTCTGGCAACTCACCATAGGCAGGGCTCAATCAGAGGGGTGGGATAAACAGTTGTCTTTCAAATTCCCTCTCCGCAACAGGATAACGCTAAACGAATCATCGTCTTGTTTTCAAGTAGAAGGATGCGTTACCATCTTAACTTCTTAGGGTTACGCTAGGGGCGTCTAGATTTCTAGGCTAGCCGCAGGGTTCACTGATTTAAGAACAGAGCGGGGCGTTGCACAGTGTGCAAGTGGAGTAAACCACCCTTACTGTAGCTCTTCTGAAATCAGTTTAACCCACGGACTCGAGTGGCTTATTGATTTTTTTGAACGGTTACTACATTTACCTGGTCAAATTTGATAAAATAAAGGCACAGCAATGAGAAATGTAACAATTCATTCATAGATTATCATTATTCCGCCAAGAAATACATTTCCTCTATCAGAACGGTTGCCAAGCAACATCAAGACGCAGGTACTGCACTTTAGAATCAATTTAGGCAGACATTATTTAAACCCGGGTGCAAATAGAAATGCTGATATTTACACCCGGTTGTAAATAGGCAATTCTATTTACACCCGGATGTCTATCGACAGCACTTTTTACACCCGGGTGTCACCCGGGTGTAATCAAAAATACTATTTACACCCGGGTGTCTATAATCAACAACACTATTTACACCTGGGTGTCTATAATGGACAACATTATTTACACCTGGGTGTAAATAATCAACATCACTACAGTATTTAACCCAACACTGCTTGATGTGCCAGGGATTTGGATTTTGCCCTGCACTTCAGGATGGAAATCTGCACATCTATCTTTCTTGCTTCCTGTCCACGTTTGCTGGGTCCCATCAAAAACTAGCTTATTACAGTTTTTGCCCGTTGCTTGAACACATTTTGCAAAACTTCGCTCACTGTGCCAAAACTCTACACACAAGTAAACATAACACAACACTAGGAAATATACCTTTCACATCTATGTCAAATTGAAACTCTACTATCAGTACCTAAACTCTGCTATCAAAACCTAACAATCCCTTGTCAAAATATAACTCTGGTGACAAAATGAAACACACTTGCATCATATGCATACATTTTCAGATCGGGAGGAACACGCTAGTCTACTTTATATAAAACATATTTGCTTGAATCCCTGTTGCAAAACTTCGATCATTGTGCCAAAACTCTAAACACACGTAAACATGACACAACACTGGGAAATATAGCCTACCATTCACATCACCATTTCCAATGGCAAAACTGAGGGCTTTTTGTAGATGGCTGATTGGTGTTCTGTTTTGCAAGTAAGTGCGTTCAGGTGTGTATTTGAGAGGTTGCAATTACCCGATGTGTTTTGTATTTTGGATATATGTGTTTAACAAATGGTACTCTGAGATTTCATTTTTGAACGAAGTGTCTATGTATGACATAGAGAGTAGTATGCAGGACCAAGTGTGTTCCTTAAAGGAGTAAGTGTGTTGCAGAATTGAAACTAGAGTGCAAAGCAGCACTTTTGTTTAAGGTATAGGTACATGTGTTTGAGATATTGCAACAAAACTTCAAGTTGTGATACTTTAGTCTAAGCATGGGTCTATAGTGTTCAAGCAACGGGCAAAAACTGTAAATCCAAAAGTCGCACCCCGATCGTTGGTCTGATTGGTTGGAGGACTATTCAAAAGTCATTTGAACTACAGTATGTCCGTTGATCACACCTCGTGTGCAGTAGAAGTGCAGACTCCACAGATTAACTGTGTTGAACTTGAAAGATTGAGCTTACTATGGTGATTACCAGACTAGATGAATGCAACATTTTACTACATATCTGGTACAGTGACCTAGCCTGGGGGCAGCTGAACTACATCATACATACGCCTACATCATTTTCCAGCGGGAAGTTCGGTCTGGCATTGCTCCGTTATCATACCAATCAATTTGTCTTATCGCATTACGCAATGATGACCAGATGCTGTAAACAACAGTGACGTTCGGGCTTAGGTTGATTTTGATTGCAACAGAAACGCTATGGCTATGAATGCATTCCATGCAGTTTGGCCTTTCATTTAGCTTACATGAAAACGGAGGTGTTATCACAGATTCACACAACTATTTCTGAACACGACGTAGATATGTGGGAAGACTTTGGTTTCACTTTCATTTTCACCAAATCGACTGTTGAACCCTTTTTTAAAACGTTTTCATGTCTTTAAACCCATTCCATAGCCTTACCCCACAAATTAAAATACTGAAACCGAACATAGTTGTTCTAAAATACTGAAACCGAACATAGTTGTTCTATTACTGAACCTTTTAAAATTAGATTCTCCCCTTAAATCATAATACCCTCTTGAATAATGAACCATTTCTGAATATTCCCTGGGAGCTATTACTTTTTGCTCTCTGCATTATCTGTACTGTTTGGTATACTATAATGTCAGTGAATTTAAAAAAAAATTGACTGTAGAAATAGAGTGTGGTCCAGATATCCAACTTTGTGAAAAAATGCGTACTGCTACACCCTTCCCCAGCTGTTCATTACATATTTGTACAGTTTGAAGGAATTGTTTTTAAAAAACAAGGGAGGGGAAATGTTTTCCAAATAGCCTACCTACCCTGCTATAGGCCATTTCGTTATCAGGTGTTGTACAAGACAGATACTGACCCAATAACTTTCAAAAAAGACTAGAAGATACAGCATACGTTATTGGCTATTTCGTTGCTCTGTTTGTTTAGGTCTATCCAATGAGTGCAGAGCCGCCCTGCATTAGTTGTAACACACCCCATAACCACAGCTGAATTGATTAGTTTCAGACATTCTGACCAGAATTTTGAGGATGACGTAGTCGGGTTAATAGTGACCGATGCCTCGTGTTCTTCTTTCCCAGAGACACCCTGTGGTGGACGTTCTGAACACCATCTTGGTGCTGATTGGCCTGGTGTTCCTGGCCCTGGCTGTGATGACCTTTGCCCTCTGTCGCTGGAACCCCAGGGTGTCCAACGTGGCTCGTCTGAACCTGTGTGTGTGTCTGCTGCTGGCTCAACCCCTCTTCCTGCTCACCCAGAGCTTCCTCCACCTCATCTGGTCCCATGAGGTGCTGTCTCTCTCAACCCCCCTGGATTCTAGATGGTCTCATAGGCAATGAACTGAAGACCTCTCCCTCTCTCACTTATGTAGATGTTGTCTTACAGGGTTGTGTCTGAATTTTGGCACTAAATAATATAGGTTTACAGTCTGGGGACAGTCACAGGCATCAAGGCACAGACATACCTCAGCACCTTGTTCAGAAACATCATTATTATTATTATTATTATTATTGATATTGATTATTCAGATTTTGCTGTTGTTATTGTTGACAAAGTCCTGGAAAATATGATCACCTCTCTCTCTACCTCTCTCTCTCTCTCTCTGTTGATCTCTCTATCTCTAGGTGTTGTGTAAGCTGTTGTCAGGAGTCCTGCATTTCCTCTTCCTGTGCTGTTTCGTGTGGATGTCCATAGAGGCTGTGCTGCTCTTCCTGTCTGTAAGGAAGCTCAGGCAGGTCAAACCTAACGAGCGGGCGGGTCTACATTGGAAACTCAGCATCCTCATTGGCTATGGGATCCCGCTGGTCATAGTGGGTGTGTCTGCTGGAGTAAGACCTGATGGATATGGCAGTGAGGAGTAAGTAAGAGGAGGGCGGGGTTTGCAGTGATTGACAGGAGCTTAACATTCTAAAAACATGTTTTATATCACAATTCAATTAAATCACCATTATGCACTAAATTTAAATTGTACATTTGTAATTGTGTTTCACATAGATGCTGGCTCAAGACAGTGGATGGGTTCAAATGGAGTTTTCTTGGCCCTGTGTGCTTCATCCTTGTTGTGGGTATCAAATTTAAAACAATGATTTAACCATTAACCAGGGTACAAAACAAAACAATTAGTATATTACGAGGAGGTGAGTGGAGTGTTTCTGAAGCTGTAGGTGTGGTAGTGTAGTAGTTAAGGAGCTGGGCTAGCGTGCACTATTCCCAGCGCCCACCATTGTGCCACTGAGTAATAGTCTGGTTTTCACCATACTGTACTTAACCTCAATCTTTTAAGATTGAACATTAGTCTGGGTAGGCTGCACTTTGATTCTATAGCACAAGAGGTGTGATCAATGAGCATCGTTGTACGCTTGGATAGTCCTTCAACCAATCAGACCAATGATCCGGTGCTCCTTTTGGATGAGCTAGTTTCTGATTGGAGCCAAAGGTTCTGGCAGTAAACAGAGGAGATAGATCTGCTGGTTTCCAGCCTGAGCTGCCAGGCGAAATTTAAATTCCCCAGAAGTTCAGGAAGAGTTCACCCAGCCTAACTGAGTAAGGCACTTAACCCCAAATTGCTCCGGGGACAATGTTATCCCTTGCAATATAGTTGACGTATGTCTGTCACTCCCGACAAAAAAAGGTCTCTGCTAAATGTAATGTAATGTAGTCTCTCTCTCTCTCTCCTGGGATGTCATTCTAGGGCAACATCATACTCTTCCTCATAATCTTCCTCACTATCTACTCCACCCTGAAGGAGGCACGCAGTGAGGCGTCAACAGTGAAATACAACAGGTAACAAGGTGCTACCTATCAAAACACATGTACACAATCACACACACATACAAGACCTTCAAAGATTAATTTGTCACCTTTCATTCGTACATATTCCTCTGTCCTGCAGAGTCGAACAGACGGACACAAACACACACAAACGCGCGCACACACACACACACACACTCAAAGGCTAATTTCATTCGTACATACTCCTCTCTCCTGAAGAGTCCTGCAGGACACACACACACACACACACACACTCAAAGGCTAATTTCATTCGTACATATTCCTCTCTCCTGAAGAGTCCTGCAGGACACACACACACACACACACACACACACACACACACACACACACACACACACACACACACACACACACACACACACACACTCAAAGGCTAATTTCATTCGTACATATTCCTCTCTCCTGAAGAGTCCTGCAGGACACACACACACACACACACACACACACACACACACACACACACACACACACACACACACACACACACACACACACTCAAAGACTAATTTCATTCGTACATATTCCTCTCTCCTGCAGAGTCCTGCTGTTTAAAATCATGATGCAGTTCATCATCTTCGGTTGCCCCTGGACACTAGGCCTGTTAGCGTCCCACAGCCAGGTTCTAGAGGTTCTCTTCCTGTTGCTCACCTCACAGCAAGGAACCGCCATCTTTGTGATCCACTGCCTTCTCAATACAGAGGTACAGTACAAGTATGGGGACATGAAGAAATGTGCCACCATCTACAGCACCATCTACAGGCCAATGGGTGTACAGTCACTAAATGCACACATAAACTCATTTATTTTATGCCCCCCCCCCCCCCCCCCATGGATGAAATTCCACAAAACTGTGCATACTTCCAGAGGATGTCAGGTTGATCATATACATGAAATTTGGTGCAGTTCATATCATTTAATTTGAAGATTTTCATTTTTTACCATGGGGGTGCACATCACAAACGACTGGTTAGCTGGCAGTATGGGGGTGGAGTGGCCCCCAGGGACCAAATGAAACATTTCTGGAAAAGTCTACTGGGGCTACACCACCAATTTTTATCTGCCCCGGTGTTGTCTCGGGAATCATTGATCAAAAAATCAGGAAGTAGATGACGGAGAAAAAAGAAAAAAAATGTTGAAAATCATGATCACTAGCGGCGGTCATAATAAAACCATTGATTTTGTGTTCATCATGTTATAAACTGAACTTTGGGCACTATATTTTATAACCTTAGCACATAATCTAGCATGAAGTTGAAGTGTGTGTGTGTGTGTGTGTGTGTGTGTGTGTGTGT
This sequence comes from Sardina pilchardus, assembly GCF_963854185.1. Lineage (NCBI taxonomy): Eukaryota > Metazoa > Chordata > Actinopteri > Clupeiformes > Clupeidae > Sardina > Sardina pilchardus. Next base: position 21,709,597 of record NC_084994.1, on the reverse strand, counting down.
GTGTGTGTGTGTGTGTGTGTGTGTGTGTGTGTGTGTGTGTGTGTGTGTGTTCAGGTGCGTAGCCAGTACAGGACGTGGTGGAAGAGGTTTGGTCCAGCCGTTAAACAGACAGGCTCCTGCAGTGGGACTTCAGTGTCTGTGGACCTGAAGCAGCAGCAGACCGGAGGAGACACAGTGTCCAGCACACCCTCCGTCACGCTCACTACACTCACCACACTCAGACCTGCTAAAGACGGCACGGTGTCATGGGACAAGATCGACTAGCACACACACAAACACACACACACACACACACACACACACACTCACCTCACTCAGACCTACTAAAGATGGCACGGTGTCATGGGACAAGATCGACTAGCACACACACAAACACACACACACACACACACACACACACACACACACACACACACACACACACACACACACACACCACACTCACCTCACTCAGACCTGCTAAAGACGGCACGGTGTCATGGGACAAGATGGACTAGCACACACACACACACACACACACACACACACACACACACACACACACACACACACACACACACACCACTCTCACCTCACTCAGACCTGCTAAAGACGGCACGGTGTCATGGGACAAGATGGACTAGCACACACACAAACACACACACACACACACACACACACACCACTCTCACCTCACTCAGACCTGCTAAAGACGGCACGGTGTCATGGGACAAGATGGACTAGCACACACACACACACACACACACACACACACACACACACCACACTCACCTCACTCACACCTGCTAAAGACGGCACGGTGTCATGGGACAAGATGGACTAGCACACACACACACACACACACACACACACACACACACACACACACACACACACACACACCACACTCACCTCACTCAGACCTGCTAAAGATGGCACGGTGTCATGGGACAAGATGGACTAGCACACACACACACACACACACACACACACACACACACACTACACTCACCTCACTCAGACCTGCTAAAGACGGCACGGTGTCATGGGACAAGATGGACTAGCACACACACACACACACACACACACACACACTCACCACACTCACCTCACTCAGACATGCTAAAGACGGCACGGTGTCATGGGACAAGATGGACTATAGCACACACACACACACACACACACACACACCACACACTCACTTCACTCAGACCTGCTAAAGACGGCACGGTGTCATGGGACAAGATCGACTAGCACACACGCACACCCACATGCACGCATACACTTACACACACACACACACACACACACACACACACACACACATACACATTGCAACAAAACATTACTGAATAATAGTAAAAATCTCACAATATTATAAAAAATCTGAAAGTTATAGGACAAAACAATGCACATTATAATGATTATCCATGATGGATGAAATGGATCCAACAATTCATGTGAATATGTAAATCTGTCACTAGAAATGCTAAGGAATTATGAAAATGCAAAAACTATTATGTTTATTACACTGAGTAAAAGCAGATAATATAGAGATACTTATAATGGTGTGGCTAGGGTACATATGATGGTTGCTATGCCAAATAAAGTGGTAGCTATGATGGTTTCCAGGGTAAACTTGTTGGTTGCTATGATGGCTGCTAGGTTTACATCATAGTTTGGTTGCTAGGTTGTTGCTAGGGTAATAAAGATTGTTACTAGGGTGTTGCTAGGGTACATACTGTATGGTGGATGCTATTCCAAATACAGCTGCTGCTATGCTGGTTGCTAGGGTAATTATGTTGGTTGCTATGTTGATTGACATTCTTCATGGCTGAATGAGGGGAGGCACCATGTCAGCACGTTTCAGTCGTTTTGCAAAAGTGGATCTGCAGTGCATCTGTGTCAGAGCAAAGCATATTTCGTTGTGTGGAAACGTACAATCACTCAAAAGACACCACCACACAGTGTTGATGGTGGGAACAGATGAGTGTGTGACCAAAGAGTATGATGCTATCGCTTCTAGGAATCTGGCTTAGAGGGGGTTGGGCAAGACCAAGCAGCAACATTCTAATCAGCACAATGAAGCCAACCCGGAAGTTTGAAAAGCTGCAAAATAACAAACATCTGCTAGGGGTGAAGATAGCTAATGTCCAGAGACCCCAATGTTAAAATGTCCGTTTTCACACCGTAAATTCATGTTTTTACAGGTTGGCCCCATGGACTTTCATTGTATTTTTCGGTAGTTTCCGAGTGCTTGACAAGTGTGAGGGGGATGTTTTTTTTTCTAACTTCGTGACTAATTCTAGATCGTGTTCAGATGTATGACAAATAAGGGATAACTAGATTGGTAGTGGAATGAAATCTGACTTCTCGGCTGTGATCGTACACACCACACCATACATATACAGCCTCCTTCCATTCCCCTATTTTGAGCCTCAAAACCGATCTTAAGATGTGGGTGAGACATGATGAGGTTATTACAAAGCAAAGATGACAATCATGCATTGACAGATGGTTCTCTCTCTCTCTCTTTCCCTCATTGAGAGAAAGAGTGACTGTGTGTGTGCCATCTGTCAACAATGTTTGTCTTTTCTCTCTTTCTCTCTTATCCATCTACTGTATATATTATTGCTAAACTTTCTGGCTCTTTCACTCTTATTCAGTTATGTTGCTTGTTATTAGTATAGTATAGTATTATGTGTGTGTGTGTGTGTGTGTGTGTGTGTGTGTGTGTGTTTGTAACTTGTCGTTTCTTTGCCATATCTGGTTTCAGCAGAATATCTGTAGATGACAAGACAACATTAGTTCCTCTTTCTCTCTTGTTCAGGTGCAGTTGATTAGACATTTTAATCCAGATAAACATGGGCATTAAAGTGAGGTTTCAATGGCTTCATGTAGTTCAAGTGTTTCACAAAGCATTTGGCAAGGGGGTTTTCAATTATCGCACCTGTTCAACTCTGGATGATTGGAAGACGGCAGCTTTGGATCCTTTTTGTAGGCGAACTTCAGAGGTCTATTAGAAGAACTAACACAACGCAACAATCCAACATAGCCAACTGCCAGCCTCAGCAAGGAGGAGCTGGAAAAGGCAGAAAAACCTGGACACTCCAGCTGCAGTCTACTCCTGACTCAATGAGATGTCATAGAATTTAGTTTGCACTGAATACTTTTTAAATTCCTTTCCCACGCTATTCATTAAAATAAAATGTATAAAAAATACTAAAAAAATAAATTCTTTTTTTTTTCTTCTTTTTTTTGTAATGCAATGTTTATTGATTTTTCAACATAGAGACGTACACAGCATTTCTCAGTAATGGTCAAATGTTCCCTTAACGTAGCTGGCCGTAACACTATTCAGGAACTTGTCACTGACGAGCATAACAGCAGCAGTGATGGTGCGTTTCTCCATTGGCTGATGACTGATGCGTATATCCTGTAAAGGTCAAAACAACATTTGTCATCCTTTGTGTCTACTTCTCTGTGTCATAACCTCTTAATCAAGAGTGTTTGCTGAGCGAGAGAAGGCAGGTTCAGGGATGCTGGTTTGTCTCAATGCTGGGGGAATGCCAACCATTCACCTCTTCTGTAAGTAACTTTTCATCAAATACGTGAAGCCATTTCATTATAGTAAATCAGAATGTAAAACAATGAAAAAATGGAACAGAAATAATAAATGTGAATGTCTTGGTTTGCAGGATTTGTTTGTGTGATCTTATAAAACGTGGTACTTGTGCTTAATTCCGAGTTTGTTTATTTTAATGCAATATTACCTTGCCTGCATGTCATTGTACAAAAGGAAAAAAAGGACATTTACTCGTGTCCACAACGTATTCAAGAGTGATTCAACATGAGAAATAAAGTCAAGTTAATGGACCAATAAAATAGAGTAAAATAACAGTTGGGAGAGAAATGCCAAGTGGCTGACATAAGTTTATATAAGCATTTATAAGCCAAAAACAATGGAGCGGGGGCCAATGTAACCCCCCTAACTGGGGCATACGGACAAGACATGTATTATCGTAACTGTGCTTCCTGTCTTACAGGGGGTGTCATGCTTCTGCTAACAGTCGGAAGAGTCACCCTTTCTACTGAACTTGGTGAGGAAATAGGAAACCGTCACAGATCACTTTCCCACGAGGTTTCAATAATATTCAGCAATGGATATAACAATATAATAGGTACATAGATAGATAGATAGATGCATCAAATGAAGTTGAACCTTTTCAACTTTTTCTGTTACTTTCCCTTACCGCTCTACCTTGACATTATGCTATACTATGTTGTTGTGCGTCAATGTGACTAAAATGTGACAACATTTAGATCAATACAAAATGGATGGATAGCCAGACAGATCAGAGTTAATTGCCTGTATGTTGACATGACAGCGTTCTTCTAGAAACTCAATACACAGGGTTGCCCTCAGACATTTGCAGGTCCTACCGCAACCTCTCGGACCCGTGGCGGAACTACGCCTTCTCCTCCGACAGCTTCCCAGGCTATCCCAAGTCCGACTCGGACATGACCCCAGGCTGGTACCGCTTCATCGGCATCGGTGGGAACGTCCTGACCCAAACCTGCTCCTACAAGAGCACCCTCAGTGTGGGGGGGTCATCCAACCCCCTTTCTTTGTGCGAGGGTCATAGCTACCCCCGAGTGGGCGAGGGTGGGAAAGCCATGAGTCTTTGCAACCGTGTGTCCGAGACCTGCAGCCTCTCCATAAACGTCACTGCGTGCATTGGCGGGTTCTATCTCTATCAGCTCTTCCGCACAGATGGTGTGTTCGTCACAAGTAAGAAATCACTACTTCCATTACAGCAGTGTGTTGTGTGCTAGGTTTTATTTATTTAAAGGATAAATATTTAAATTAGCTTTGAAAACAAAGGGAAAGGGCTAAATTAACAGTAAAGTTCTGGCAACAATGAGTTTTGCGAGAACTTTGCCACTAGTTTGCCATAGTGACAAAATTGTGTTCGCCAGTGATTTGCCACCACACTTTGCCAATAACAGCAAACTTCCAGGGAACTTCGGGTGATGAAACCAATTTGCATAATATGACATTGCTGCAAATTTGCTGCAAAATTGTCAAAAGGCAACCGCGCCTGTTTGCCAGAAACCTGAAATCTCTGCAAAGGTTAAGTTCTCAACAATGTTAAGCTTACAAAAAAAGAAGTATTTTCATCTCTCCAGTTGTATTTTCCCATGTTTGTACTTCTGTCACTGAATAATTATTATTTTCATTTTCAGGTCACAGTTCCTGTGACGTGTCCTCTTGTGGTGAGAACGCCGTGTGTGACTCGGTCGGCTGTGTCTGTCGGCATGGCTTTGGTATTCCCTCCCACTTCCTCCCCACGGGAGACTCTTATGGATGTAAAGGTGAGGCCTATAGCCTAACGAGCTAGACCCACATCAAGATGGAGGGTCTAGGAACTCACCATAGTCAGGGCTCAATCAGAGGGGTGGGATAAACGGTTGTCTTTCAAAAGGCCTCTCCAGCCCAGAACCTTTGGCTCCAATCAGAATCTAGCTTATCCAAAAGACGCACTGGATCGTTGGTCTGATTGGTTGAAGGACTATCCAAGCGTACAGAGTCATTTGAACAATACCCATTGATTACACCTCTTGTGCAGAAACAAAGCGCAAAAGATTGAGCTTAAAAGATTGAGCTTAGTATAGTGATAGCCCGACTAAGGGGGGTTCTTTGGCCGGCTGCTTTAAACATGTTATACGAACTGCGGCGGCAGTCATGATCGTAATTTTCGGTATGTGCACCACGGAATAGGCGATTTGGAACAACACTTACCTGTAGAACCTGTGCACTTAGCAAGTGCGGACAGTGTACTTCCTTGAAGTGTACTTGTGGAAGTACGAATATCGGAACAAGCCGATGGTGATAGCCAGACTACATACAATCTATAGCAGCAAGAAAATATTAATCATGTTCTTGTTTGTTTGTTTGTTTGTCTATTTAGTTCTGGCATCGTCATGCCCACAGCTCTGTGGAGCCAACGCTCAATGCCAGTACATCCTAGACCAATTCAAGTGCTCATGTGATTCTGGATTTAGAGAATCTACGTCGGGCACTTTCACCTGCACAGGTGAGCAACAAAATAACGTCACCCATACGTTTCTTCACTCTAACTTCACCTATTCCACCTAAGCATATCTAAGAGTTGCCTTTTGTAATCATGGAGTTCACATCATCATCAAGTGCAAATTTGTGTGAAATTCTTGAATTTCCCCTTGGGGATCAATAAAGTATCTATCTATCTATCTATCTATCTATCTATCTATCTATCTAAATTATCAGCACAAGTTAACTCAAATTGATTGATTGTTAATTGTAGGTTATCAAATCAGTTGAAGTGCTTGTAGGATTATAAACGATTGTAATCCTAATCTCTTTAGATGCGAACGAGTGTGCTGAGAGCCCTGAAATCTGTGGTCGTGATAGATTAGCGTCGTGCATCAACACACTTGGCGGCTTCCACTGCGAGTGTCCCAGTGGATACATCCCCACCCCCGACCTCGACTGGAGGATAAATGTCACTGTGTGCAAAGGTGAGAAGGACACTGGAACCGCAGTTAGTACAACACAACACAGCACATCACAATTTAGAACAATACCACATACCACAGCATATCAGAACTGAGAACAATACAACATAACACAGCACATCACAACTTAGAACAATACCACATACCACAGCATATCAGAACTTAGAACAATACCACATAACACAGCATATCAGAATTTAGAACAATACAACATAACACAGCACATCATAACTTAGAGCAATACAACATAACATAGCACATTATGTCACATGTACAACACAGCATAACACAGCATATCAGAACTTAGAACTATACAACATAACACAGCACATCACAACTTAGAACAATACCACATAACACAGCATATCAGAATTTAGAGCAATACCACATACCACAGCATATCAGAACTTAGAACTATACAACATAACACAGCACATCACAACTTAGAACAATACCACATAACACAGCATATCAGAACTTAGAACTATACAACATAACACAGCACATCACAACTTAGAACAATACCACATACCACAGCATATCAGAACTTAGAGCAATACAACATAACATAGCACATTATGTCACATGTACAACACAGCATAACACAGCACAATATGACACAGTACAACATAACATAACACAACACATCATAATACAGTACAACACAACATAACTCAGCACATCTTAAAGAGACCCTATGCAACTTTTTCATAGTCATAAAATCGCTTAGAAATCGTTGTTTTGCTTGACTGACCAGTTTTATCTTAAACAGTAATATTTCCTCCCGCCCCCAGTGTCCCTATCCGCTATTGCAACCTTGCAGTTTGTTCAGGAGACGATCGCTCCCTGTTTACATCTGGAAGGCTGAGACGCATAAGGAACAAGAAGAACCACACTTGCAATTTATATATTTATATATAGCCTATATATGTATAAATACACACGCTAAAGCAGTCGGGTAAGCTCTGCAGAGAAATATGCAAGCATAAAACGAGCGAAAATGAAAACAGAAACTTGAGATGAAATCGCCAATCCTGCATAGTTTCTCTTTAACTTAGAACAAAACAACATAACATAGCACAATATAAGAACATAACAACATATAAATATCATATTGTTGCTGCTACAATGTAGCATAATGTAAAATAATCCAATATGACAAAACACATCAAAGAGTGACATATAAAAAGAAAATGAATATCTGGTATGTGCAACTGGAATATATAGCAGGTTGCACTAAACAGGAAGAGATGCACTCATGGCCTGCATCAAACCATCCTTGGCCCAGATCTAGCCTCAGCTCTATAGCGACATGACTTGTCTTTGGCCAGAGGTTGCTGTGGTTTTCTCAGCACGTTAAGTCAATGTCAATTATAAAGCACATTTTAAAAACAACAGCAACATTGTTTTCTGAAACCCCTTCTTGTATGTCTCCTTATTTCCAGTGCTGAACCTCTACATACCCATAGAGAAGGTAGGCTACATGATGTTGTTGCTGATTTGTATCAGAGTTGAACTTGTACATACCCATAGAGAAGGTAGGGTACATGATGTTGTTAAAAAATTAGCATTGTACGTGCTATTTTGCATATTTACCAAGGATTTCAATTTAAAGAAAGAGAATGCAAATGCATGGTGGGCTACTTAATGTATATACTGTATTTCATTACATACACTCCCATTATATCAAATGAATATAACAGAAGAAAAGAGCATGTCAGCCAAGTGTGAATCAGACCAACACTGTCCAAAATATAGTCAGCTCAGTGAGGGGAGGAGACTTGGAAACTACTTGGCAGGGTTAGACTTTTCATGCTGATACATTCATAGGTAAAATATATCAGACATCAGAATGAATGTCCCAAAATGACCTGACATGGGATCGGATGAGCCTGTAGGTCTGCTCTGTGTTTGGGCTAGAGTTAGGGTGTTGATCTGACATGATCTGTTCTGTATTTGAAGGGGAAGGCGAAGGGAGTGGATCACCTGCTTGGGATGATAGAGAATATGACATCAGATAAACTGCCGGTTCAGGTAAACATAAGCCAACACACACACACACACACACACACACACACACACACACACACACACACACACACACACAGAGACAAATCTACATCTTGTGGTGAAGCTGATTACTATATCACAGGAGGATTCTGGTGATTTTTCACATACTGCAGTTCACACTTGTAATTCACAATTCATTACCTAGGTCAAGTTGCTGCAGCCAACGATTACAGCTGCAGGCAGCTGTAGCTGTAGCTGTTGGATGCAGTCGGAATTCTCCTTAAGGTCATGTTTTGCTAAAAGATTAGCCTAGACATGTGAGCGCATTAGCCTGGCTAGCGCCTACCACTTCTCAAATGAGACGTGGTCTGGCAACCAGACGTTAATTTTCTCGTATTTGGAAAAAATGCCCAGATCCGTTCATTGGGTGCCACGGATGTCTATCAAATGCGTCTGTGCATAGCTCATCATGGTCTTGCTTTCCCCCCTGTTCTGTGATTGGTCCCCTATCTCATATATAGGGGACCAGGGGATAGTGAGAGAGAGAGTGGTGGAGAGAGAGAGTGAGAGAATTGGTTTTCCTCTGGTCACCTTTCCCCTTATTCCCAACAGACGGTCACCTTACTGCTGGACCGGTTGGCCGACGATGAGCACCACAGCCGCCCAGTGCTCCACTGGAACAGCGTGCTGGACTCCATGAAGAGGCTGGTGTCCCAGCTGGTGACCGGCCCGCTCGCCTGGAAGAACACCAGCTTCACCAGCAACACCTCAGGTGTGCACCCCAATGAGTATGCTAGCTAAGTGTGCAGTAGGCTAGCTAAAGTGTGCACCCCAATCAGAATTCTAGCTAAGTGTGCAGTATGCTAGCTAAGGTGTGCACCCCAATCAGAATTCTAGCTAAGTGTGCTGTGCACCTCAATCAGTGTGCTAGCTAAGTGTGCACCCCAATCATAATGTTAGCTAAGGTGTGCACCCCAATCAGTGTGCTAGCTAATGTGTGCACCCCGATCATTATGTTAGCTAAGGTACGTGCACCCCAATCAGTGTGCTAGCTAAGTGTGCACCCCAATCATTATGTTAGCTAAGGTGTGCACCCCAATCAGTGTGCTAGCTAAGGTGTGCATCCCGATCAGTGTGCTAGCTAAGGTGTGCACCCCAATCAGTGTGCTAGCTAAGGTGTGCACCCCAATCAGTGTACTAGCTAAGGTGTGCATCCCGATCAGTGTGCTAGCTAAGGTGTGCACCCCAATCAGTGTGCTAGCTAAGATGTGCACCCTAATGAGTATGTTAGATAAGGTGTGCACCCTAAGGAGTATGTTAGCTAAGGGGTGCATCCTAATCAGTATGTTAGCTTAGATGTGCACTCTAATGAGTAGGCCTACGGTAATCAAAGGCTTGGGTCTCTGAGACTGCATTTACATGTAGGAAAACTCATATATTTTCATGCAGTTTTGCCCTCCATTTACAAGTTTTATGAGGTTTTATCGCTGAAAACTATTATTTCTGAAAACTTTTGTTATGATATCTCCATGATGTGTAGGCTACACACATTTAGTATCAACCTGTTCTCCCTGTTCCCTCTTTGTTATTTCAGAGGTGCAGATACTCTCTGTCGACCCACATGACGATCTGAAAGGACCATCTGTACTGAGAGCATCAGGAGTTTCAATGAACATCAACCTCCTGGGAATAGCCAAGAACAATGATAGTACTGATCTCCTAAATCAATGGAATTGACTCAATGTCTCGACGCCACATTGTCGCTATATTACATCAATTATACCACAAATTCATTCTTTAAATGTGTCAAATGTGTGTCACAAATACGGTATAGATACAGTGCCCTCCATACGTATTGGAACACATGCTAAAGTTGACATGCTATGGAGTTAACATAGGGGTTCCAATACTTATGATCAGAGGTGGAAAAGATTCTAATTAGCACAACTCTTCAGCCAGGGTGTGCAGCTAATTGATGAGATCACCTGTGTTACAGTAAGTGCACAGGTAGAACCAAAACATGATTTACTTTCTGAAGCTGGAGTTCTCCACCTCTGCTTATGACCCCGGTATTTTAAGGAAAAAGATGATTTTATATTCCTTTTCTTTGTCACCTTTAGCATGTGTTCCAGTACTTAAAGATGATTTTATATTCCTCTTCATAGTCAACTTTACTGTGTTCCAGTACTTATAGAGGGCACAGTATGTATTCATATAGCAAAGAAAGGGGCGCTTTGATGTGAAGCAATGTGGCTTGCTTAACTTAATCTGGCAAAACTTGAGAGGCTCAAACAGCTGATGGATGTGTTTTAAATGTACAGTATGAACCTTTTTATTGTCTAGTCATACCCCTTAAACATCTATCATATTGTAGATTTGTCATATATCTATGAGTTGTTTTAAAAGAGAAATTATGCATCTCAAACATTTATTCTGTGTAATGTTTTAGAAGTGGCGACTGTGGCGTTTATGACATACAGCCACATGATGGACGTCCTGGATGCCAGCTTCTTCCGCACGAAGAGGGACACCACTAAGACCATGATGTCCCGAGTGGTGTCTGCCACACTGCCTGGTACTGCGAACACCACACTGCCCAGTCCTGTCCAGTTCACGTTTCAGCATGTCACCGTGAGTGCACCGGTTATTTTCCTCAATAAGCATTTTATTTATTTTTTATTTTATAGAAAAATAATAAAAAAAACATACTTCAGGAGTTTAAGAGTAAATCAGAAAGCAGAAATATAATTAGAGATAGATAAATAGGCCAATTGCAAACCTCTGTGCACATGTCTTGGTATATTCTGTTTTAAAGGAGATACATGTAGGTTTTGTTATTGTTGTTTTTATTTAAATATCAACCATCCTCCGTCCTTATTGTAAGTCAGTGTAGCATCAAAAAAAGATTGAAGCTCACTCGATCACTCTCACTTTAGAATATTTGGTCAGAATAGCCATTGCAGCTTTGCTTCTACAGCAGGCAATCAGATTCAGCACATGGTTATTCAATCAGAGTAAGAATGGAATACACCACCTCTTTCATTCCAATTAAAATTGTCATTGGATTGCCAGTTTTAATTCTTTTTTTTTATAGATAATTTTTTTGGGCTTTTTTTGCCTTTAATTGGACAGGACAGTAGAGAGTATGACAGGAAACGAGTGGGAGAGAGAGTAGGGGTGGGATCCGGAAAGGACCACGGGGCGGAAATCGAACTGATCAAGACGTTTACAGTATATGTGTCATTCCTATTTTCGATTGAGTCATTATTCCGAATCTAATCGGAGTAAAAGTGTCTATGTAAACTCTCCTATTGAAAAAAGTGAAGTTGACTGGTATTTAGAGGACGTCTCTACTTTGGCCTGGTTGACAACAGGCCTTAGAACATAGAGGAAAGCTCTCCTGTGTGTTCTGGAACGTCAGCGCCTGGATCGAGGACGGCTGCTACGTCAGTGAGACCAACTCCACACACACAGTCTGCTCCTGTCTACACCTCTCCACCTTCGCCCTGATCATGCAGACAGCCGACACATTCCTGGTGAGACAAAATGTTATCCACCATGTTTATAACAAGGAAGCTACACCAGGCACGTGACTGAAGCGTTACGTTCGGGATGCATAAAATCCATTTGAGAAGACTGGTCTATTTTTTTCCAATGTACGCGCCGCTGTCACCTAAAGCCTACCTTACACTGACAAGATTTTGGAAAGATTCTTGAAAGATTGTAGTCTTTTGAGTAAAGCTTGAATGATGGGCATTAGTTCAAAGACTACAATCTTTCAAGAATCTTTCCCAAATCTTGTCAGTGTAAGGTAGGCTTTAGATGTAGCTACTTCCATTGATTATATTGGAAGTTAATTGTTTCAGATGATGCCACCCGAACGGAGCGCTTCAGTTACACGCCTGGTGTAGCATCCCTGCTGCAGGTCCATAAAGGGTAAAGCCTATTTTAAAGGGACACTTCACCGATTAGCATTAAGCTTTGTATCTTTAGCAAACAAGTCATGTTGTTGAATGGTCATGCATCATTCCCTCTGTCTGCCTTGAGATGGGAGAAATACGGATTTCAATGTTGGACTTCCTGCTTTCAATGATGTAAAAATCATCATTCATGGGTTTCATTGAAATCCATATTTCTCCCTTCGGGATCTGTAGGTTGACTATGGTATCTGATCCCCCCCCCCCCCCCCCCCCCCCCCCAGAATGATCCAATCTTGGATGTTCTGAACACCATCTTGGTGCTGATTGGCCTGGTGTTCCTGGCCCTGGCTGTGATGACCTTTGCCCTCTGTCGCTGGAACCCCAGGGTGTCCAACGTGGCTCGTCTGAACCTGTGTGTGTGTCTGCTGCTGGCTCAACCCCTCTTCCTGCTCACACAGAGCTTCCTCCACCTCATCTGGTCCCATGAGGTGCATTTCTTACTGCAACCTTCACTTAACAATCATAAGATTGTTGTAGGGTTAACTAGTGTGAATTGAGTGTTACTCTCTCTCTCTCTCTCTCTCTCTCTCTCTCTGTCTATCTATCTATCTCTAGGTGTTGTGTAAGCTGCTTTCAGGAGTCCTGCATTTTCTCTTCCTGTGCTGTTTCGTGTGGATGTCCATAGAGGCTGTGCTGCTCTTCCTGTCTGTACGGAAGCTCAAGCAGATCAAACCTAACGAGCGGGCGGGGCCACACTTTGCATCTCTCTTCCTGATTGGCTATGGGGTTCCCCTGCTCATTGTGGCTGTGTCTGCAGGTGTAATGCCAGAGGGATATGGAAGCATGCAGTAAGTAGCTTGGCATGTGGGTTTACAAATGAATAGACTCTGTGGCTGTGTCCAGAAGTCAAGCGTGCACGCTGGATAGTACCTTCTTTCCAGTAGCGTCTTAGTTAGCTTGCTCCTCAGTATGCGTCCCTACCTACATTTGGACAGCACTAACTAGTTGGCGTCACCTGACTCGGAGAGGGGGGTGTGTTGACAATTTGCATGACGTGTGGAGCTTGACCTGCGCTGCGCAATGGATTATGGGATACCTGAGGGCAAAAAAAGATGCATCGATGCACGCTTGGAAATCACACCAAACGAAGTACCCAACTAGTGAGTGCGCTTGACTTTCGGACAGTCTATTCTGACGTAATTTTCAGAAAATGCACACTGCCCAGCGTGCATACTGATGTTTCAGACACAGCCTGGGATTCTGAACAAAAACATTGTGTCATAGCTATGTAGACTGTAATGCCATCATTCTGAAGGTAGGAGGCACACTAACAAAGACAGAGCACCATTGATCAGACCATGAGATTTATATAATATGATGTGGAAGCTTTGTCAATTTGTCTGTTTGTGTGCTTCCAAGCTTCCATATTATATGGAATATTATGGGAGCTTATGTCGTCCCAAACAGTTGGGGGGAATAAACAGCTATACCTTTGTCAATTTGACTGGTTGTGTGTGCAGGTGTTGGCTGAGCACTAAGGCAGGCTTCATCTGGAGTTTCCTTGGACCTGTGGCCTTCATTCTCACCGTAAGTAGGACATGCGAAGGGGTTTGGACAACAACATACTCCTCCTTTACCCTCCTTTTAAGACCCAGCGATTTTAACAAAGATGCTCTCCATGCTCCCTTACGTTGGTATAGGCCATATAAAAGAGTATGAGTACACCCAGATCCACTGTATTAACTCAGAATGGTCATCAGGCTTATGGGTTTAGGCTTTCAGTTGTAATGTTCCAGGTGTAAAGTTCAAAACCAACGCAGATACTTTGAAATTAAAATTAGTTGGATTTTAGCGCAATGCTCTACAATATGTTTATGACTTTAAAAACTTGTTTTTTTGTTGGTGTTTTATGTATTTTATCGGTGCCACCGCTAGGCAATGCTAGGGTCTATCTGTCATTTATTTTGAGGATTTCATCATATTGTGATTCCGCCATCAGTGTGTGAATGGGTGAATGTGAGGCATGATAGGTAAAGCGCTTTGGGTGCTTGTAGAAGCCGATAAAAAAAGCACTATATAAATGCAGTCCATTTACCATTTACCATTCCTTGTTATTGCTGTTGAATCCATGGAAACAGTACAACAGTAAGATACTTCTGATTTTTTTTTACCTCTTCAGGGAAATATCGTGCTCTTCTTTGTCATCGTCCTCATCCTGTTCTTCACTCTCAGGGGGGCGCAGAGTGCGGTGTCAAAGGTCAAATACAACAGGTGAGATACGATCAACCACACCTGTACACTACACACACAGGATGCCTCTCATTTGGGCTTTTATACGTCCTCCCTCGCTCCTCGGGCCTCGATCCTCACTGATGGGGCGAAAACAATGGGATAGTCTATCCAATGTTAGTTTTGGGAATGCCCCTCGAGGATCGAGCATCGAGGATCGAGAAAGCAGGTCGAGAAGCACCTACAGAGACAGTTGAGACAACACTGAATGGGTGCTGAAAAATAATGCTGACTTCCATTAAAAATGAACCTTTGATAAGCAGACAAGCATTTAAGCACATGGCCACAAGCCAAACAGTCAAGCACTTTTCATTCCGGTAGTGACTGCTAGCAAAAAGTAGCAGATGTGTTGTTCTATGGTTAAGGTTATGGTTATGGTACTATGCTACTCAGAAGCATTTGTCCAAAAGGACATACAAATATAAACAATACAATAATTAATTTAACAGTAACATTTTAAAAGTTGGTCAGACTACATCAGGGAGAATAGCAATAATAAACAACTATGTCAATTTAATCAATAGCCTAATGAAAATAAACTTTGCAAATAAAGGAGAATAGCAAATAAATAATAAGTTCCATTCAATCCATAATATGATAACAATAACAATGGCATGGTAAGGCTACATTAAGAAGAATATATACTAAACATGTCAATTCAATCAACGGCCTAGTGAAAATAAACAATACTATAATATACAAACCATAACCTATAAGAAGCGCTTATAATAAACTAAGTGTTAGTTATAATAAACTAAGTTGCACAGATATGCCTTTAGACCCCTCTTGAACGATCCAAAACTAATATGGTTCCCTCAGTCTCTTGTTAAGTTTCTTAGAGTGCTGATCAAACCAATATCTATGTAAAAGAGAGGAGAAACAGTACAAATTGATTTCATTACACACATGACGCTTTTTGACACGACGAAAAGTGAAAAGGTCAAGTGGCTCATGTACTGTACACATTAAACATATGCTAGGTCACACAGCAATCAGCATGGTAAAAAAGGTAAAAAAAAAAAAAGAAATGTTTTGTGTCAATGCAGGATCTTGGCGATCAAACTGCTGTTCCAGTTTTTCGTGCTGGGCTGTCCATGGGTGTTGGGGTTCTTCGTGAGGTCGGGCCCAGCAGTGGAGGTTCTCTTTGTGCTGTTGAACTCCCAGCAGGGAACCTTCATCTTTCTGATCCATTGTGCCCTCAACAACGAGGTGAGAACCGGAACTCAAGTGTTGGGTGGATTTCTGGGGTAGATAGACCCAGAGCCATAGAAAGAGAGAGTTGTGACACTCTTTGATGTTGCCGCCACACAATCAAAAGTTCCAATAAACCTGTGCTGAATGGCTGAATCCCAGGAGGGTGGGATATACTTCTGGAGGCTGAAAGGTGTAATCAATTAACTCATTGACTACTGACCAAGAGATTGGCTGTAAATAGTTCCAAAAGTCCCATAATGAGGAAATAGCCTGGGAGTGTCGCCACGCTGTTTTATCTACCGCTCTGGATAGACCTAGATGGAAGTTTGTACAATATTCTTGTGATTGAAATACAGACATAACCACATTTCATTACAAATGTGTGTGTGTGTGTATGTGTGTGTGTGTGTGTCTGCTACTGTGTGTGTGTGTGTGTGTGTGTGTGTGTGTGTGTGTGTCTGCTACTGTGTGTGTGTGTGTGTGTGTGTGTGTGTGTCTGCTACTGTGTGTGTGTGTGTGTGTGTGTGTGTGTGTGTGTGTCTGTTACTGTGTGTGTGTGTGTGTCTGCTACTGTGTGTGTGTGTGTGTGTGTGTGTGTGTGTGTGCGTGTGCGTGTGCGTGTGCGCGTGCGTGCGTGCGTGTGTGTCTGCTACTGTGTGTGTGTGTGCGTGTGCGTGTGCGTGTGCGTGTGCGCGTGTGTGTGTGTGTGTGTGTGTGTGCGCGTGCGCGTGTGTGTGTGTGCGTGTGTCCATCCGTCCGCCTGTGTCCAGGTGCGGCTCCAGTACCGGAGCTGGTTGCAGGGCTTCCTCCCCCACAGGAAGTTGTCCAGCGCCACCGCCTCCACCACTGTGTCTCCATCCTCCAGAGAGGAACGAGCGTCCGGCGACCAAGACACTCCCACATAGACAGGGAACAGACAGAAACAGGAACTAGATGAAAACAAGACACGGCCATGCCTCTCTCTCTCTCTCTCTCTCTCTCTCTCTCTCTCTCTCTCTCTCTCTCTCTCTA
Source organism: Sardina pilchardus (assembly GCF_963854185.1). Classification (NCBI taxonomy): domain Eukaryota; kingdom Metazoa; phylum Chordata; class Actinopteri; order Clupeiformes; family Clupeidae; genus Sardina; species Sardina pilchardus. The sequence continues at coordinate 21,692,636 of NC_084994.1, read as the reverse complement.
TCTCACACACACACACGCTCTCTCTCTCTCCTTCCTCCCCTATCTATCTATCTATCTATCTATCTATCTATCTATCTATCTGCCTCACATCATGCCTACATTTGCTGTGAAATCATGTGATATTACATACTGTATGTATTTGAATCTTATTTTACTTTCATTCATTTAGAGCTTCATTAAATGGAAAATAAAATGTCCTCGTCTTGTTGACTGATGCATTAATGGGTTGATTTTGTCATTATTATTGTTTTGAAGAAAACGTAAAAGAAGAAAGGCCTATCAGGACACAGAGAGACCCCATTATGCTCATTCCAAAATGCTATGAATCCATTTTTGTCCATTCAAGTCATGCTATTGAATTAAATAACATAGTGTTTGGAAAAAGAGTTCCTCATATGATTATGATCATCATAGAGTTATGGAATGATGCAGTGTTGTAGTCAAGTCACTATGCCTCGAGTCCGAGTCCGAGTCCAGGTTCAAGGCTGCATATGTATTACAGAAAATCAAGTGACTTTGCAAGTAGCCTAGGTCTAGCCTCTATACCTATTTAGAGACAGGCGCATACGTTTATCGTGACAAGCTCTGTCAGTTTGTATCATATGCTGCACCGATGCACAGAAATGGTAAAAAAAAAAAAAAAAAAAAAGTTCTGATAGGGTAGAGGCTTCCAGGCTATGTCCACACACGGAACATTTCAATGTTGTAAACACATGAAACTTCAACAGAGACAAGAATATAGGCTAGGTTGACAGGACGTTGCCTACCTGTAACTCCACAAATTATGCCTTTTATTTAGGCGAATTAGGCTCTGCCTACACGTGTTTTTTTTTTTTTTTGTGAGACATACGTTTTGTCTGGAGAGGCAAAGGCCTACTGTCAAAAGCAGAAGATTTTTCGTTTGGTTTGGGATCTAATTCTACTCTTGGACTGTTTGATTATGGGTTGGGAGGTGTAAGAAGTTGCTCAGCAATAAGCCCTGAGAGGCCGTAGCAAAGTTACTTTATAAACCGTCTCTGGCCGTAGTTTACACTGATTCTAGAAGGTCTTTGGTAAAGGCACTGTGCGTTGCATTCTGTCAACTTGTTGCTAAAGCAATAGAGATTGTGATGTCATCCTGTAGGCTGGGGAAGGGATGGAACTCTGCTGAAAACTCCTCAAGGTGTTTCGGGTTCTTTTCCAAAGATGCGAGTGAGTCTCATTATAGTTGTGTCAGCATGGTACTCCATCTTACGGAGTGCGGGTGCTCGCGATGACTGCAAGTACTCTGTCGTCCCTAAGAAGTGTTGGCCCCCTGAGGACGATGTGGACGAGTGCGCACTGAATCCTCGCATTTGCGGGGACGAGCACGCCATCTGCACGAACAGACGCAGAGGTTATCTTTGTGAGTGTCCGGAAGGTTTCCTCCCGTCACCTAGTATAAATTGGAGAGTCGACGTTACCGTCTGCAAAGGTAGGCTAAATCGAGGACACTCACAAAATAAAGTTTAAAATGTACACTGACATGTAGGCCTAGTTTCAGTAGCCTAATGGAGAACGGGAAGTCTAACGTAGACCACACCATTAGTCCAACGATTTTTTAACATGCTCCTAGATTTCAGAAAACGTCTGTAGGATAAAATAATGTTTCTGATGTAATATTTGAAATGTTCTCAGTCTAACCGACACGATTAGTTTTTGAGCAAAGTGTCAGCATCCCTACAAAAATGTAAAAATCACGAAGATGGTTTTAATTTCTATTGATGTGTTTTCTCTTTCATAGAATTGGACAAGGTCATACCTGGAAGAGAAAAGGTAGGCTAAATTATTTGCAGTTCATATGCAGGAAATGCAATAGGCTAATTTTGGACATGAAAAAAACGGAATTGCAAGAGAATGCTCTTTATTGCCCAAATGCAATATTCAAGACATGAATTTATGACATTATGGTAATGCATTCAGAAAAAAAGTAACAGTCCAACTGCAGAAAATCTCTGCGTATGTCATTTAAGGGTTCATTCATATTGTATGTATCCTAGTGTGGTGTATCCTATTCAGTGTGACTACAGTATGTATGATATGTCTGCAATTTATATCATATACAGTATTTTTTATTTATTTATTTATCAATTTATTCAAAAAGTGTTGTTTGAAAAGTAGTTTAGTCATGTCAAGTCATGTTCTGTGTTTCCTCCACCACTGCAGGATAAGAAGCAGCGAGTTGATAAAGTGCTTGCCATGGTCAGGAACATAACAACTGAGGAGAGACTACCGCTGAAGGTTGGTCTATAGGGCAGCCTAAAGTCCAACGCCCACTGGCGGCATCTGCGGCGCGTCAAGTGACGCCAAAGTTCAGACCTCCATTAATTCCCCGTTGACCTTAGATCTCACAGCCTCAGTGTGCTCCGCAGACTTGAGAATGCTGGAGTGCGGGCGGGTGGTGATGTAATTACAGAAAAAAGCTGAAGGTTCCTCCTCCTGGCTGCTATGTTGTGCCTTTATACACACTCTTAATCCAGACTATGGGCTGTAGGGTTCTTTTGGTAAAATCTAAATACATTAACTGATGCATTTATGTACCCAAATAGGTAAGGGATACATTGTGTCCATAGGTTGTGTTGCAATTGACATATTTCACCATCTCTAGAGTCTAGATATACATCCATAGGTGGGATACAACGTTTTTGTGGGCAGCCGTGGTGTACTGGTCCATCACGGCTGAAGTGCCCTTGAGCAAGGCACCTAACCCCTCACTGCTCCCCGAGCGCCGCTGGTTGGGCAGGCAGCTCACTGCTCTGGGTTAGTGTGTGATTCACCTCACTGTGTGTGCTGTGTTCACTAATTCGGTTAAATTGGGTTAAATGCAGAGAAACTAATTTCCCTCACGGGATCAAAAAAGTATATATAGATAAAAAAAAAACATTTTGTTGTCACCAAAGTGGAGATACTTAGTCTTCTCTCTGTTCCAAACTCCTTCTGATGCGCAGACGGTCTCTTTGCTGCTGGACATGTTGGGAGACGACGATAAGCAGCGCCCAGTGAAGCATCGCGACGACGTCCTCCGGTCCAGGAAGAAGCTGGTGGCCAAGCTGGTGGAGCGCACCTCCACCCAAGACTCCATGAACTTCACCACCAACAGCACCGGTGAGGGCCTGACCGCCGCCATGTTTTACATACAGGCTACATGAATAGACGCGCAAGCTAGATGCTAAAATAAGCAATATATACAGTATACTGTGTATATATTTATATACAGTAAGCAAATATATATATATATATATATATATATATACAGTATATATTACTTACTTTACCATCTAGCGTGCGTGTACTTTTTGAATTAAAAAGTATATATAAAAGACCAATTGTAGGAGCAACTCAGGGTTAAGTACCTGTCTCAACATACACACACTTACACACACACACTTACACATGTTTTTTTTCCCCCTCAGAGGGCGAGATTCTGAGTATTGGACCAAACACCTCCTTATCCGGATTTCCCCGGCTTAGGATTCCCTCTGGTAGGGTGTTCCTGGACATTGATCTTCTGGGGATCGCTAAAAAAAACAATGGTGAGTCCAACCCACACTCAACAAGCCATAACAACAACTAATCAATGTCAGTTATTGCTGTTGTCTTTCAAATATGTACTATCATGAAATGGTATATATATACTGTATATCAATGACAACTGTTATTATTGTTGTTGTTATTATTATTATTATTATTATTATTTCAATTATTACTATTATTGCATTAATTGTTGTTGTTGTCTTCACTATATTTCCATACCTGTTCCTTAGGCTCAGCATCTGTCATTCTTGTTGCGTACCGTGACATGGAGGACATTCTCGAGGCTTCCTTGTTCCACTCAAAGAGGAACACCACGAAGGAGATCATATCAAGAGTGGTGTCAGCTACAATAGAGGACGTCGAGGATGCAAACCTTACCGATTTAATCAAATTCACTCTCTTGCACAACTATGTGAGTGGTTCTCTTGCACCCGTGTTCCACATGCAACCGAACTGATTGCCAAGCAGTATTGACAGGGTGCCTGCGCAGATCTGTAAAGTACGGAAACGTGGGGAATTATGACGTACTGTATTCTTCAACATTTGACAGTCCGAATTAAGTAAATTAAGTTTTGTCCATAATCATACATTCATAAAGAAGTATATATATTCCAAATATGTGAACAGAAGTAGGTCTCTTTTTTAATGTGGGAAAAGGGCAAGCACCTTAATTAACACAAGCAGCAATTTCCTTCAATTACTGTACATCATTGTGCCCTTAGCCCTGAGTTGCTCTGTGTGTGTTCTCTGTTGTAATATTATCAAAATGTCTTGGATAAAAGTGTCTGCTAAATGAATAAATGTAATTCAATATGTAGCCTAATCAAGGTGGCCCGTTTGTGTCATACCTGAATTTGAGTTTTTGTGTTGACCATCTCGACTCAATTCTGGAAATTTCTTATCTATCTAGCCGCAGAAATACAAGGGCGTTCTCTCGTGTGTGTACTGGAACGGCTACGGTTGGGAGGCGAACGGCTGCCGTGTCAGCCGCACCAACGCCACGCACACGGTCTGTGCCTGTGAGCATCTTTCCACATTCTCCCTCATCTCGGAAAGATATGGAAAGGTCAGGAAAAAAAACAAAAACATTGAAGCACCCTGTTGGATTATGTCACATAGTTTGTACCAAAGATTCTAGAACAGAGCAAGATGGATCACTGGCCGGAGAATACTTTGGATATGTTGAAGTACATTCTAACGCTCCATGGGCGCCATTAAGCTGAAAAATAATAAATCGTGCCTTTCACACGGCCAGATCATTACCTAGTAACAAAACAAAACAAAAAACAGCTGGCAACGGCAAAAACAGCTGTTTAGGTGGGTTTATATGATTGGAACTGTGTCTGAAATGTTGCGCTGAGCTTACCACAATGGCGCCCTGTCGGACTCGGAGCGTACTTCATTCTTTTAACGCAACTGATCCATCTTGCTCTGTTCTAGAATCTTTGGTTTGTACAGTCATACGTCAGTGTTATTATGGTTGCAGTCTTGTTGCAATATCAGTAAGGCAGTCATTATGAATGAATTAGGATACATTGGCCTGATGTTTATGTTGTAAAGTTTTAAATCTAAAGAAAGCTAATTTAATAAAAAAAATGAACGTGTTCATTTAACCTCGTGACCTTAATCACAATCATTGATAAATCAGCTAAATTTCCCCCCATGTTATACAATACATTTTACTCCATTGTACAGTATGGTTACTGTATATTATCTCCACTCAAGAAATACAATTTCCTGATTGACTGGCAAGGTGGTTAACCGCCATAGTAAACGACAGTTGAGACACAAAGCAACCTTGGAACATTGGAATCAATTGCATGAAAGCCACCGTTATCACTGTCAGTTACCAAAGGAAGTAGTACGACAAACTGAACACGTCGGCTTCTTTTTTAACTGTACTGCATGATTCCTTTGTGTGCTGTAAATACATTACTATTACATACATATGTGAGGAGGATAAGTGGAAACGCGATTTTCGAGGTGTCTCAATATACAGAATTAATCGACGAGGCGGAGAATAAGAACTCCACGACTCAAAGCCGAGTCCAAGTCCATCGGTTCGGTGTATTGGGACACCTTGGTGGCCGTTATCCCTTATGCAATGTATAGTCGTGACATACAATAATCACTATAATTCACAGTCATAACAGTTGCATAATCACATGTAATTCACATAATCATAACAGTTGCATAATCACTGACCCCCGCAGAGTTTTTTTGCGATGGTCTTGGACACCGCGGCCCTGGTGAGTGGACCAGTGCTGCTGTTGCTGACCGTCCTGACGTTGGCCCTCTACAGAAATAACCGACAGGTGACGACCGTACCACGCTTCCACGTCGCCGCCTGTCTGCTGGTGGCAAACCCCATCTACCTGACAACCCAAAATATATACCTCTCCGACAAGGTGTGTGCACTAGACAGTGTGTGTCATCTCTACCAATATTAAAAATATATATACCTATAGCATCCATACATGAACTGCACTGTCGCTAAAAAGGCTAAAAAACTGTTGGCCAAAAAACTCTGTTGCCATGCTCTCTCTACGTTGCTTGCTATGCTAAAACAAGCTCTCTTTCCTCAGCTGTGCATTGTTCTTCCGGGGGTCTCCACCTACTTCTACCTGTGCTGTTTCATGTGGACGACCATCGAGGCCTTCCTGCTCCTCAGCTCGACCAAGAAGCATCGAGTCGCCACAGCAAACGTGGAGGACCTGCCCACCTGGAGCAGAATGTATTGCCTTGCCTATGGGATGCCCCTTTTGATCACGGCTGTGTCTGCCGGGACAATGTCCGGTTTATATGGAGGGCCACAGTGAGTGTAATGGTTTTAAAAAAAGAAAGAAAGAGAGAAAGAAACTGACCATAACATGTAACAGAACTTATTGTAGAAACGCAGTGTATAGACGCATGTGAAGTATAGATACATGGAAAATATACTTAAGTATTTGTACTTACATTCCACTACTCTACAACAAATCATGATATGCGGATGTCCCCCTTTTTTTTCCAAAGAAAGAAACTGACCATAAAATGTAACGGAACGTATTGTAGAAACATAGTGTATAGATAATTGCTGTAAAACGAGTAAAGGTGAAAAGTACAGATACATGGAAAATATACTCAAGTATTTGTACTTTGTTACATTCCACGACTGTACACTACATAACAAATCATGATTTGTGCATAGCCTACTGTTACACTCCTACTTTCCAGCAGAAAGTGTACATTTGCAGTGAGGAATTATGGGTTCCAATTATTATGACCGCAGCGGCAGGGGCGTCACTAGGCATGTTTTACTGGGGCACGTGCCCCAGTAAGAATAAGCTGTGCCCCAGTAAAAAAAAAATGTTAAAGAAAGTGCTGCTGCATGTCTTACATGTACACAAACGATGCAGAAAACAACGGCGACGGCCCTTTGCAGCGCAACCGGGATCGCAGAGGCATGTCACGCATATCAGATGAAAGAGGGGAAACAGAGCTTTCCATTGATACCAAATACATCGATCTTTCGGTGTTATACAAACAGATGAAGTGACAAACAAATAATAATGTCATATAGGGCTACCGTTACTCTCGTTTGATTTACTAATGGACCCGCGATTAGACATGTGTACGCATGTAAGATGAAAAAGGAGACACGGAGCTACCAAATACAGCCTTCTAGGTTATAAAACAGAAGTGACAGCTAAATAATAACTTTAGCTCCACTTACCCCATGTTTTTGTGGGGGGTTTTTTGTGGCATAGTAGCCTGTTCATAATCCAACGTTATCATGTGTTTCTCTATGGCAAGGCACGTTCATAATCCGATTTTGAGATCTAGCAAACTCCTGTATGGCATCCAATTCGAGACACATATTGCATCCAAATTTGTTTGACAAATAAACACTTTTTTTGTTGCCTTTACTTTTTTCATTGCAATGTAGTAAAAAGTTATTAGAAATCATCATGTGTGCACGTCATGTGTGCTACAAACAAGTCAGGTCAGATCAGCTCTCACAAGTATGGAGCACAAAAAGTGTCAAAAAGTCATTTTTCATCACTAAATAAAAATTGCCATTTATTTCTGTAAGGCACACACTACATATTTCTGTAAATTGCTCAGCCCCAAAGTATCCCATCCACCATGGTTTTTATATTGCCATTTTCAGGACAGTCAGGCCTACACAAACATGAAAGTCATGTCGAGCTGTCAGCTTGCTGTGGTGAGATACATGTCAAAATGTAAGAATTTGTATATTGTATGCTTTTTGCATTTTTATTATTTAAAAATCAAAATCAATGCAAGTAATAATACATGATATTGTGGCAGATCTGGGTAGCCCAGACTGTGCTGACAATATGTAATATTTGTGAATGGCACTTAATATTAATAAATGTTTCTAACTGAAGGTAGTGAAAATGCCCTTAAAACAGCCTAGGCCTAGGGTTAACTTTTGATTGTTCTGGGTGGAACATGCAATGCATCAAGTTTTTTGCACTTTTGGCTTCTAGAGAGGTAAGGTAGCACAAAGTTTCTGGAAAAACTAACAACATTTTACATGTAAATCCATTATCCTAGTATGGACTAAAATGGTATTACTTTTTTAGCTTGAATAAACAGCTTCATTAACAACTATACCAATGGACGTAGGAATGCGCTATTTTTTTTTTACAAATATTATTATTATGGGGTGGGGGTGGGGGTGGGGGGGTGGGGGGGGCTTGTGGCGGGGGCAGTGCCCCAGTAAACCTTAATTCCTAGTGACGCCCCTGAGGTAGGCGGATGGAGGAAGCTGTAATGTCTTGTTTTGTGTGTGTGTGTGTGTGTGCGTGTGCGTGTGCGTGTGCGTGTGCGTGTGCGTGTGCGTGTGCGTGTGCGTGTGTGTGTACCGTAGGTGCTGGTTGAGCAGTGAAGATGGTTTCAACTGGGTTTTCCTTGGCCCCACCTTTCTTGTCCTAGTTGTGAGTGTGCTGGGCTGGGATGTCGTTCATTATCAAATTCATTTGTAAATGTACATATGTATTTATTCCTTTAGGTGCTGTGTCCACCAATCGCGTTTTTTAGGCTGAGAGCATAAAAAAAAAAAAACGCTTTTCTCGCTTTTTCTTCGAGAAGTTTTTATTGTTGCTGAGTTACCAAAACCGGAGACGGTTTATAAAGAGAAGTGACATTGACAAGCCCAGCGCTGTTCTAAAAGTTGAACGGATTTCAACTTTAAGCGCTCTGAGCGCTGCGGTAAAAAACGGTCAGCGCCGAGAGCTTTTTTCCGCCAAGGGCGCTCAGCGCTGTGAACGCTGGGCTACATAGACTTTATATTGAAAATGGTCACCGTCGGCGCAAAAAACGCGTTTGGTGGACACAAGGCCTTATTCTTCTACACAACTTACTGTTTTTTTATGTTATTGTTGAGTGTTGTACTTGATGTGCAAAGGAGTCAAATTCCTTGTTACGCAAATCTGGCCAATAAAGCTGATCCTGATTCTGATTCTGATTCTGAAATCGAAACAGTGTTTCCACTGTAAGTCGGTTTGTTTTGCCAAATGCCTTAATTTTCTGCTGGCTCCATGTCATATGTTATTATGTATGCTATCATATACAATTAGAATTGATGCTTGGTAATGTCCTGTCTTAGTCTTACTACAGAAATTAAACTTTGACCTCTTTGTGCAAAAGCACAATATCAAAGGAATATTTTAAGATTTTAAAGATGCACTCCAGTAGTTTATTTCCCCCCTAAATATCTTCTCTATTCCTCTGAAGTTTTCAATTGCATTCAGATGTTTTTTTATTTTATTTTTTGGAGGGGTTCATGAAAAAATCCCATCTTGGCCGTGAAAAAGACTTAAAAAGGCATTTTGCTGCTTGATTGAAGTTCAACCATGTGCTGTAAATCAGAGGAATTTTGCGCTGAGCCCGGTGGCGAGCACATTATAAAATCTTTGAGACATTACTTCAACCAAGAGCAAACTAGCAGCGAGCGAGCGCAGCACATTCCACATGCAATGTGAAGTCCGCTTTGGGCTAGACAAAAAAATAGATCTTTTCTTTCTTTTTTTTCCCCTTTTTTTTGGCCATATGCCTTACTTTTCATATCATGTCATGTAATTTCATGCCATATTATGTTATTTACCTCTGCCAAGGAGGTATATGTTTTCATCGGGGACCGGCCAGCGTTTGTCTGTCTGTCTGTTTGTTTGTCTGTCTGTCTGTTTGTTAGCAAGATAACTCAACAAGTGATGGATGGATTTCGATGAGATTTTTAGGGAAGGTCGGACATGACCCAAGGAAGAAACGATTACATTTTGGGAGTGATCCGTAATTCCGTCGGGATTCCATCGGCATAGTTTCAAATGTATGACGACCTAGGAAGAACAATGCAGGCGGAGGTAGCTGCACTCTCTGAGTGCTTTTCTAGTTATGTATCCTATCATATACAATTAGAATTGCTGCTTGGTAATGTCCTGTCTTTGTCTTACTACTGAAGAATAGATCGTATTTTCAACTGTCTTTTCTACAGGGAATGACACAGTATGTTGAACAGCTTTCTCCTGTGCTAGCAAGAGAGAACAGAACACATAGTGACCGAGGGGTCCACTGCATGTGGAGAGAGAGAGAGAGGGAAAGAGAGAGGGGTGTGAGGAAAGGAGAGGGGGAGAAGGAGAGAGAGAGGGAATGACACAGTATATTGAACAGCTTTCTCCTGTGCTAGCAAGAGAGAACAGAACATGACTGCGGCTCTCTGTTTCCACAACAGGCGAATAGTGTACTCTACGGCAGAATCTTCATCATCCTCCTCCCGACTTTAAAACACACAGACTTCATAAGGACACCAACAAGTGAAAGGACACCAACACGCAGAAGGCGCAACGCCATTGAGTAAGAGCTAGCTGTGTAGGCTATTTGTTATTATTTTCAGAACTAACACACCATGAATCTTCAAAATAAACTGTGTGCACACTTCAGTCCTTTATGCAAGTTTTAATAGGCAGCCTCAGGGCATGAAGATGGTCGTTTTAAAACTTGCATAAAGGACTGAAGTGTGCAGACCGTTTTTGTTTGTCTGGCACCTTCTTTATTGTGAGTGTGGTGTAACTCCTCCAAAATAACTAACATACCATAATTATTGGTATGTCATTCAACTCATTTGCATTAGCCTATGAAGTTGACTGACTTAGGCTGGGTGTACGTTGCCTGAACTTCCGGGGAATTTGAATTTCTCCCGGCAGCTCAGGCTGGAAACCAGCAGATCTATCTCCTCTGTTTACTGCCAGAACATTTGGCTCCAATCAGAAACAGCCATACTTTAGTCCTGGCACGCTATTGGCCGATGACGTGACGATAACGAAACTTAATGGACGCGAAGCAGCAGCCGCTGTCGCTTCTGTTTTCAAGGCTACTCTCTGTTTTGGAAGATTTTAAAGGCAAGTTTTCTTTGAATACAGAACATGAACTCTCCGGAACAGTTCAGTACAGAGGAAGGACTTGTTTGCGATTCTACTAACCGGCTTTGGTAAAAGATTAATTTACCAACTATATAATCTATATAATGTTCAATCTTAAAAGATTGAGCTTAGTATGGTGAAAACCAGACTAGACTGACTGACAGACTTGCAATGAATCAAACCAGGCCAGGATGCATGATTGTCCGTCGTTGACGTTATTGCCGCTCCACTGCAACTAGCTTGCTTAAGGCTGGCTTACATTGCACGATTTTGGTCTGTTTTAACAGTCGGCGACTACATTTCCAAAATCGGAATCTGAAATCTTGGGAGTTGTACTAGAATCTCGGCGCGCTCCCGTCATCTAAATCGTTTAGTGTAAGGTGCCAATCTTAGCGGTTTTAAGTCCGTCGGAGTCCGTCTTTTTCTAGTTTTTCCGTTACGACAATAACTTTACGTGACAGAACAGCTCTATATCTGTTAGGGATGTCACACATGAAACAATGCTGCAGAAACGAAAAAATGACTTTGATATGAGTAGGCTATCACGTGAGTTCCTGTTGATGATGACGTGTAGCCTAGTGCACGATGGAAATAATTTGAAGGAATCTAGCAGCAGTCTTGTAAATAGTGACCCACAGTCTTTGCAAAATCCTAATCTGAGACTGACCTGTGACTAGACTGTGACTACAAACTCAATGAATTGTCTTTAGATGTGAGAGGGTCTGAGACAGTAGTCTTTCAAAAATCTTTTCCAAATCTTTGCAAAGTCTGTCAATGTAAGGTAGGCTTTATCTGCACCACATTCATAAATATGTTAACGGGCACTCAAGAAAATGTGAATGTTGAAATGCTGATTACAAAGCCCATCCTTCTTCTCACAGGAGGAGTTGTGAACAGCTGTGGTCCTGTGGGATTAACATGTTAGGTTGTTAAAGCAGTATTGCTGGTCAGAACACTATTTATCAACCTTGAGTGAGTTCATAACCCCCGTTATAGCTTATTTAATTTCTGCAGAGAGATACAGTATAGGAGATAGGAGCAATTATAACGATAACCACACTCCTTTCTGTGAGATGAAATATCACCTGTTTATGGTATTTTGGAGAGCCCACATCAACTTAGCTTATAACTAATCATTTATGATTATTTTGCACCCCTATGGTTGAAAATGAAAATGCAATATTATACTACTTTAAAGGAATATTTTGGTATTTTACACTTTAAGCCCGTTTTCTGTATTGCCTAGCATGAAAACGAGTGTTAGACACCGACATTTTGACGATTGAGCCTATTTGTGGAATTTGACAGATTTAGAATGGAGCTCTTTATGGCTTTAACATTGCTCGCTTTGTGCTCTATTCTGTCCTTGAAACACCCCTAAACGTTCGTTTTTAAAAGTATGCAGCTCACCGAGTGGTTACTGGTCTTCAATGATCTTCTATAGCAAGTTTCGCAGTGAAATTAAAATTATGTTGTGTTATATTAGGCACACACGGTTGAAAAAGTACTTCCGGGATTTCAAAAATCCCTGATAACAGATGACAGAAGCTGTATTTCGCTGCTAAACTTGCTATAGATGATCGTTGAAGACCAGTAACCACTCGGTGAGCTGCACACTTGTAAAAACGAAAGTTTAGGGGTGTTTTAAGGGCAGAATAGAGCATGCACAAAGCGAGCAATGTTAAAGCCATACAGAGCTCCATTCTAAATCTGCCAAATTCCACAAACGCGCTCAATCGTCAAGATTTCGGTCTCAAACACTCGTTTTCATGCTAGGCAATACAGAAAATGGACTTACAGTGTAAAATACCGAAATATTCCTTTAATCACCTCTATCTTCAGATGAAATGTTATGAACTGCACCACATTTCATGTGTATAATTAACCTGACATCCTCTGGGAGTATGCCAAGTTTTGTGGAATTTCACTCATGGGAGGCTATAAAATAAGTGAATGTATGTTTACATTTAGTGACTGTACACCCATCGGCCTGTAGATGGTGCTATTGAGTGAGGGATTGCTGGTTGAGGATGATACTGTCACACACACACACACACACACACACACACGTATGCACGCACACATACACACACATGCACAGACACACACACACACACACACACACACACACACACACACACACAGCCACACACACACACACATACATACATGCACACAAACACATACTGTTACACACAAAAGCAAACTCAGACATGCACATACATCATTTATATACACATGAGTAAGAGTAGGAGATAAATTGCACAAATAGGAGCGGCGGTCACATTTTGTATCGCTATGCGGTTCATCTAGTCACACTCCTTTCTGTGAGATTAAACCACCTATTTCTTCCAGGGCCCCAGCGTTCGTTGGACTGTTCCAAACGTATGCCGTGTGCTTTCCCTGGATCCTGAGCTTCTTTGCAAACTTGACCATGGATATGGATGCCGAGTACTACGGAAGGTTGCTCTTTGGCCAACAAGGCACACTCCTGTTTCTGGTCCTGTGCCTTCTCAATGAGGAGGTATGCAAGAAACCCACACATACACACACTCACACTCACAGACACACAAACACACACACACACAAACAGGTATGCAAGAAACCCTGGACATTTGCTCTCGTCACATCCCTACAAGAGTCAATGATAGCACACTCTACACACAAGAGACACCAACCGCTGTGTTCAGAACGCATAGGCTATTTCAAGTGGAGAGAAAATCCACTTGAAATAGACGACACAAAGCCGAGTCCAAGTCCGGTGACCTTGACGAAAAAGATGTAGGTCAGAGGGCTTTGGCGTTCTGTTTAGTAGTGCGAAGGTGCTCTTTGGTTACAGGTAACTTTGTTGAGATGTTTTGAAGAAATCCAAGGCACTCTTCGTCTTCATTATAAAGCTTTTAATTGAATCCGAGCTAGTTCATAGTAGAACAAACTGCCAACATGTTTCGGCCTGCAGTGGCCATCATCAGGGCTTAAAAAAAAAAAAAAAAAAAAAAGTCCAAGTCCATTGGTTCCATCTATTGGGCCACCTTGGTGGCCGTTATCCCTTATGTAATGTATAGTAGTTACATACAGTAATCACTATAACTCACATAATCACAACAGTTGCATAATCACATATAAATCACATAATCATAACGCATAGGCTATTTCAAGTGGAGAGAAAATGGCAGAGTTTCCCAGATTTGTTAAGAAGCTCTGAAGTGCTAAGAACTTCTTATGAGCGTTCTCAGAGCGTTCTTAGAGAGCTCCTAGAAGTTCTTAGCACTTAAGAGCTTCTTAACGAGTCTGGGAAACCCGGACAATATCGGTAGTAAATTGAACTCATGTATTCACGTAGGGGAGCCATTTTACCGATATCAAATGGAGCCATTGTGTCTCCCTTTTCATATTAAAAAGATAATTCGCTTAAAAACAATGAGCATCAAAAGGTTTGTGTGACATGTGATGGAAAAAGACCTATATCGCTGTAACACTGGTTTTGTCGTTCTATGTTAATTTGCTTGTCAGAGTGGGATTGACGAGAGTGAATTCAACATTAAAGTGATGGAAAAGGGTTGGAGCGATGTAAGTTACTGTGACGCCTGCTCACAAAAGTTAGCGCGAAAATCTGAATTTTCGCTCTCGCATACCAAAAACGTTCACCTCACACAATAGTGTTCCATTTGCTACATCTGTTGATGAAAACAGTCCAGCGCAAAAAAAAAAAAAAGTGCATTAACAGGGATATTTCATTCGCTATAATCGGTCTGTTGAATGGAAAACCCTTTTGGTGCTTCTAATATCTCTCAAAATTAAATTGAATTATGAGTTAATTCACTTGGAAATTTCATGGAAAAAGGGCTTATGTTTGTGTACAGACTGAATGGATGCGTTGTGTTTCTGTTTATTGACACATAATTGTCGTGAATTTCCCCTTGGGGATCAATAAAGTATCTATCTATCTATCTATCTATCTATCTATCACATTGACACCTGCTGTCTATGTACGTTTTAGATACAGACCCACTGGTTCCCTTGTGGGAACAGTTCATCTGCAGCAGGTCCTGCTAATGTTAACACAGATGGGCACTCAGAAGAGGACATCGCCACAGCCCTCCCCATGGAAGAGTTCCTTTAAACAGATGGAGGAGTACCATTCTCCTTTTCAAGCACAAATAAAACAAAGAAGCAAAAACAAAAAAAAAGTTTTCCTTTCAGATATAAGTAAACTTTTCTATGTCGATGAGCGTACGATGAGAGTATGACCAATTACGTCCAATACGTCCAATAACACACACACACACACACACACACACACACACACACACACACACACACTCTCACACGCACGTGTCTTTGAATGATCTTAAACTGGTTCTAAATGAAGCTAAAACTAAATGTATGATCTTTACTAGATCGAGAAAGTGTGACCTTGATGCCTAGGCTATAACATTTGTTCCCTAAATGGGACACACATTGAGCATGTTTCTCAATACAAATATCTTGGCATTTGGCTAGACAATAAACTTTCATTTAGAACTCATGTGCTTGATCTCACAAAAAAAGTAAAAATTTAATTAGGTTTTACACATTACAGGATTAGGTCCAGTTTCTCTTAAGAAGACAGAATGACCATTATTCAAGCAACTATTAGGCAGTCCTAGACTATGGTGACATTGTGTATGCATGCAGCTCCCTCCACTCTGAAATCGCTTGTTGCAGTTTACCACAGTTTACCACAGTTCACTCTTTTTGTATCTTTTTTTTGTTCTTGTTTTATTATTTTGATTATTGTTGTAATATGTTTTGTAATTTTTGTAAATACAGCATTGCTGTAAAAGAACTTGATGCTCAGTCAATTTTTCCTGAATAAAAAACGGTTGATGATGATGATCTGCCATCATGTGATGATGAAGGCATGTTGCCCGACGGGACTTCATTTTTGTGGGTGTTTTCCCCCCCTATTGTTTTGTGTTGTCTTCATTTGGAACACATTTGTTTATTGCAAACTGTATAATGGTTTCCAATGCAGACATTCAACACTCAACACTGTTGCTTATAGTAAAATCAAACTGCCTGTGTGCAGTACCTGCACTGACACAAACTAATGCAGTTATGGTAATGCAATCAAATGTTAGTATTTTGAAAGTCGATGTGCTTTGATTGACTGTAGTTTCTGGAGTCACATCGCCTACTCGAATTTCACTTTAGAGAATGGACAAAGAAGTTGCTTTTATCCAGCCATGGCTAGGCTATTTGATTCTGAAGCCTCTCTTCAACCCTCTCTGATAGATGGCTCTGCTTGTAGCTTACCAAACTGCATTCTAGAGCGTTGGTAATCACTAACTGTCTCGTCATACTAACTGGGTCTGTTCTAACAATGGAACGATGTGCAAAATGAATCGATGAGTTGCGTTGTCTGCCTTGGGACTACCGAAAGACGATGTTTGGAAGATTTCCCAAAAGTGAATATCTCGAGTGCGTAAGACATGCGTCTAATTACACTGCTTGTGGCAACATGGTGTTCCATCCTTCCATTGTGCGCCTATGCTGGTAAGCCGGACTGCGCGGGCTTTCCTCAAGGCTGTGTGCCCGTGAAAGGGGATGTTGACGAGTGCGCTTTGGATCCCGACATCTGTGGCGATCAGTTGGCCATCTGTACGAACATGCGCCGAGGCTTCCACTGCGAATGCCCGGACGGTTACTTACCTTCACCTGGCATAAACTGGAAAATCAACGTCACCGTCTGTGCAGGTATGAGGGACGCTCTTAATGAATCGAAATGCAAAGTGTTTTCAGTAGCCAAATCGTTCAGCACTTCATGGGGTGGTTTGCTAGTTGCTACTGAGCCAACGTATCTTGAAGAAGTTAGTTTGATTAGGCCTACCCTGTAACATTACGATTTTGTGAGTGTTGAAAAGCAAATCTCTCCTCTGTTCTCCCTGTACACAGCATTGGATTCTATATTGCCCACCAAGAAAAATAAGGTAAGAGCTAAAAGCATATATACTTGAAGTATATGGCTAGACAGACTCATTTTTCATGTAGCTACTGTATGTACAGTAAAGTGGCCTGAATGGACCCTGAGTCTAGCAAAACAGTTGTTGTTGTTGTTGATGATGATGATGATGATGATGATTTTCATGAGTCAGAAAGTTTATCAATTTAATAACATATTTGTATATTTGTAGCGCTTCAGAGTGGATAAGGTGCTGGAGATGGTCAGAAACATGACTAGCGGTGGATTACCTCTGAAGGTGTGTCTGTGTGTAGGCTACATGACTAGTGGTGGCTTACCGCGTTTAACTGTGTGTAGCCACTGTATCTCACTGAACTCTATACTAGATGTCACACTGAAACTTGTAATCGTGTAATCTTGCTACATACTACAGTTGAATGGATGCATTCAATTTGGTGTCAGATGGGAGGATTATATTTGGGAACACTATGTTATTGAACCTACTAGACTATGCACAGTACACACCACACCAGCATACAGGGACAACAGTCTGTAATACGCTGCATACCTTCGCTTACGTTAATTATAGGTTAAAGTGGGATCTGGCAGGTAGGGGAAACCCTTATATCCAGTGTAGTTTAGTAAATATTAAAACCATTCACTCACTGCTTTAAAAGTGACCGCACTGAAGACCAATGTAATTTTCTGTATCTGTAATATATTATACATTTCTATAGAATACCACATGTGTACTTCCTGCAGACTGTCTCCCTGCTGCTTTGAAAGTGACCATATTGTGAAGACATAATTTTCTGTATACAGTATGTTACACATTTCTATAGAATACCACATTTGCACTTTCTGCACACCGTCTCCCTGCTGCTTTACAGGGAAAGTGACAGAATTGTGAAGACCAATGTCATTTTCTGTATCTGTAGTTTATTACACATTTCTATAGAATACCATATACAGTATTGTGAAGACGTCATTTTCTATACAGTGTATTACACATCTCTATAGAATGCCACATTTTCTATACTATTATTTCTATAGAATAATGCCACATGTGTACCTCCTGCAGACCGTCTCCCTGCTGCTGGACGAGCTGGCCGATGACGAGCGCGAGCGTCCAGTAAAGCACAGGCACGAGGTGCTGCTGTCCAAGAACAAGCTGGTGTCCAAACTGGTGGAGCGCACCTCCACCCGCGCCTCCAGGAACTTCTCCACCAAGACCACAGGTAAGGAGGACAGGTAAGGACCATGTCACGGACGTTCATTGTCACTCTTGTTGTCAAGGCTCAACAGGAAGACATGGAGGCTCGAATGTAAATGCTTATATTTATACATATAGGCTATATATAAATATATAAATTGCAAGCGTGGTTCTTCTTGTTCTTTACGCATCTCAGACTTCCAGATGTAAACAGGAGACGATACGTCTCTTTAACATGTTTAATGCTTTGAGATGGCTTGCGGCAGCTTGCAACTCCTTGCAACCTTTAATTCACACCGCTGCAACTCGTTCTCGTTGCGTCTGGAATATTTGGAGTGAATTGGGCTGAGTTTATTTGTTTGTTTATTTGTTTGATTGTAGTTGTTGTTTCTTTCTCAGAGGGGGAGATCCTGAGCATCGGACCGAACGCCTCTCTCACTGGCTTTCCCCAGCTGAGGATTCCGTCTGCCGACGTCTATCTGGACATTGACCTGGAGAGCGTTGCCCACAAGAACAACGGTGTGCAGTCAAATGTAGCCTAGGCCTACTCGACACAGCACTGTGTAGTATGTCGGTCAGTTGTAGTGTAGTCAAGTCAACTGTATTCAATACAGCACTGAATAGTATGACGGTCAAGTCTAGTGAAGTGAAATGTATGTGATATACTGTAGCTACTGTATAGTATGTTGCTCAAAACAACAACAAAAAAATGGTTTGTCTGTTTACACCACAGACAAACCATGTGGCCAGAGAGGGTTCAGTACAGAGATAGTAATCGAGGATTTTTGATGTGGCTTCACAAGCACTCGGTCATGAAAAACAATCAAGCAGAAACTAATTTATACTGTATTGTACGGGGCAATTGCTCTGTGGCTTGTTTGAACTGAACTTGAACTGTCGCCATTTTAGACTGGAGTTGGAGTTGGGAGTTGGAGTTTAAAACCGTGTTAAACTCCAAACTAGCGACAGAGCAATTGCCCCTATGCGATCAAACCACATCAGCTAATGCTATGCATTAGACAGCAGACATTATTGTGTTTTTTTTTAAATTTGAACTTCACTTCATTCAGATACCGTCTGGATTTGATTAACCTTGCTATCAGAAGGTTAAAGAGGAACCATGCAGGATTGGCGATTTCAACTCTGGTTTCGGTTTCGTTTTTCGTTTTCGCTCGTTTTATGCTTGCATTTTCTCTGCAGAGCTTCCCCGACAGCTTTAGCGTGTATATTTATACATGTATAGGCTATATTTAAATATATAAATTGCAAGCGTGGTTCTTCGTCTCAGACTTCCAGATGTAAACAAGGAGTGATCGTCTCCTGCAGAAAGTTGCATATAGGGTCTCTTTAAGCATAGCCAGCTTTATGAATTGTATGTTTGTTTGTTTGTTTACATCACCTCTAGGATCAGCATCGGTGGCCCTTGTTGCCTATAGCGACATGCAGGACATTTTGGAGGTGGACCTGTTCTCCACTGCGGAGAACACCACGAAGGCCATCATCTCTAAAGTGGTGTCGGCCACTCTAGAGGACGTCGCCAACACAGAGCTCTCCAACTTAGTCAACTTCACTCTCAGGCATATTAACGTCAGTACACAACATGCCCTGTAAGCACAAATACACACACACACACACACAGACACACAGACACACACACACACACACACACACACACATACACATACACATCAAAACACACAATGGCAAACAAAGAAAATCATGCTGCTTAAATCACGCTTTCACATTATTATCTGTTATTTTACATGTAACGAAAAGGATAGTTATTGGCTTTATTAATAGAAGGTAATTCCTGATATTTGCCCATTTGCTTATTCATATAATTAAAACACTAATGTGCCTGCTTTGTCCCCCCCCCCCCCCATGTTGCTTTATTTTTATATGATTCAAAATTGTCTCTGTGTTTTTGTTTTGTTTTGCGTTTTCATCATGTGTGAATCATTTGCACTCTGAATGACTGCCGTGTTTCAAAGCTGCTATACTACAGTACATAAACAAACTTGCCTTGCCTTCCCTCAATAGATGTCCAACATAATGGGTAAGCTGCACTGTGTGTACTGGAACGAGAGTGCCTGGATCGAGGACGGCTGCACCGTGAGCAAAACCAACAGGACCCACACGGTGTGCACCTGCGTGCACCTGTCCACCTTCTCCCTGATCATGCAGACGGATGACAGAGCCCAGGTTGGGGAATGAAGAGGCACACCGATATAATATGAGACATTAGCCACGTTTACATGGACAGTTTTTTTTTTGTCATTCCGATTAAACTACAATTTTGCGCCGTCTGTTTACATGGGCTACTTTCTATTCTGATCAGGTGCTTTAGAGTCTTTGATCGGAGTAGCCGTTGTTTGCTACTTTTCACTGGGAAGATATAGCAGTCAATCCGAATGACCGTATACAGTACATGAGTGTTAATTCGGAATAGGAATGGACTACCCCACCTCTTCCATTCTGATTACACTTATCGGATCAGGAATTTTTATTCCGATTGAGGTGTTTATGTGACGATCTTTATTCCGATTGAGCTGTTTTTCCGTTTCTAATCGGAATAGAAGTGTTCATGTAAACGTAGCTATTGATGAGTTGCTTTTGTAAAAATGAATAAAATACTTGAAAAATGCTTTAATCGTCTTACACACCAATGTGATTAAATAGTCATTGGTAAAGTCCTCGAATGCCAGGTGCTGTATTCATTCTTGATAAAAAATTATGTTTAAGACATACTGTATACCCAGTAAAAGAATGGGATGCCAGTCAGAGGTGTACACCTCAAATGGTACAGATGCCAGTGCAAAGCTCTGATCTCCTGTTGGTGCTGAGGTGTGTGTAGTTGAGGGGGGCCGAATCGGAAAGATTCTGAACCCCTGTCCCCAATTCATGATGTCTGTACGTGCAGTAAATTGATGTCTAGTCTTGGGAACCACTGCTGCATTCTTTGTACTGGTCTGATAAATCAACGCTGCTATTTTATTATTCGAACCAGGAAAGTGTGTGTCTGTGTGTGTGTGTATACAGTGTATAATTTTGTGGCTGATTGTGTTAATTCATAGTGGCTGGCCTGCTCCAAAGACGTCCTCTCACACTAACGGTGGTCAGCGTTGTCCGTTGCTCTGATCCCCAGGACCCTGCCTTGAGGCTGCTGAGCATCCTGCTGGAGACGCTGGGGCTGCTGATCCTCACGCTGGCCGTGGTGACCTTTGCCCTCTGCAGGAAGAACCCACAGGTGAGCTGCCCGCCACGCCTTCACCTGTCGGCCTGCCTGCTGCTGGCACACGCCTTCTTCCTGGTCGTCCAGACCAACCACCGCATGCAGGAGGTGAGTGGAGGAGGAGGAGGATGATGATGATGATGATGGTGGTGGTGGTGTTTGTGGTGGTGATGATAGTGGTTGGGGTTTGTGATGATAGTGAGGATGATGTTGATGATGATGAGGATGGTGGTGGTGGTGGTGATGATGATGATAGTGATGGGGTTTGTGATGATAGTGATGATGATGATGATGATGATGTTCATGTTCATGCTGCTGCTGCTGATGATAACGATGACGAAGAGGATGGTGGTGGTGAAGTTGATGCTGCTAGTGATGATAGTGATAATGATGATGATGATAGTGATGATGATGATGATTATGGTAGTAATGATGATGATGATGATTATGATCATGGTAGTGATGATGATGATGATGATGATGATGATGAGTAATGAATAGTAAAAGATACCGATGACCCCTCAGGTGCCGTGCGGGGTGCTCTCGGTCTTTGTGCATTACTTCTACTTGTGCTGCTTCCTCTGGACGTCCATAGAGGCTGCAGTACTGCTCCTGACCGCCAGGAGGCTGGACCTGGTCACCCCAGACACACAGCAGCTGGCCTCCTGGAAGTACATGTACGTGATTGGCTATGGAGTACCCCTCGTCATCGTGGGCATGTCCGTCGGAATGAAGCCTGATGGATATGGGAGCCAGCAGTAAGTTGCTTTAAAGCTGCATTGTGTAATAGACCTCTGAAGTTCGCCTGAAAAACAAAAAGCTGCCATCTTTCAGATCTGGTGTCTTGGGATTTTTCCAATGGGAAAATAACATGGGGATTTTGAATTACCGCACCTGTTAAAACTTTTGTGAGGAAAAAGAAGTTTGAAATGCAGACGTTTTGCTTAACACACTTTTGTTAACTGCCTTCGAGTGAGTAGTGTGATCTTCGGTATGTTAAATAGACAAATTTAGATTTTTGCTACTCCAGAGCTAACTTGCAATGCAACTTGCCATAGGTAGTTAGCTTCAATTAACACCCAGATATCCTTATTTGGGCAAAGATGGCAGTTTTGGTTCTTTTTTTTAAGGTGAACTTTAGAAGTTCATGTCAGCATTAGCCTCCAGGATATCTTCAATTGAGTTATCATCTCCCCTCTAATACGCAGTACTTTTATATGGCGTATCAGTCCAGAGATCAATTACAATCGGAAACGTTCTAATGCAGCACTCAAATAATCACCCATAGAAATGCATGATGTTAGTTTGTAATACCAATATGGTAGTAGTCTACATACTGTATACCCCGCCCCTTTTTGTATGCCTCCCCATTCAGTTGAAAAGGAAAATACTGTACCTGCCCATTAAGTGTCCAACGTGCGGCAGATCAGAAGTGCTTCAGAAGTGCAACTGTTGCACTAATAAGTGGTGTGGCTGTTGTGCACACAGATGCTGGTTGAGCCTAACAGACGGGTTCATATGGAGCTTCCTAGGACCTCTGTTTGCCCTCCTCGCAGTAAGTACACTACGACATGCTGTGTCCTTAACCCTTAGATGCATAGGCTACCAATACCTACACTCTTCCATGAGTGGGGTCAAAAATGACCCCAATTAGAATGCATGCGTTTTTTGCTGTAAACTCAAATAATGTCTTTCATTTTGGTTAAAGATGATGATTTTTATTATATATTTATTAGAATAATTATTTCATGTTGACATATTGATGTATCACTGTTTATTAACATTTTATTACAAAACAGCTTTTAGAAAGGCAAAAAAGGTAAACATCCTAAAATTATCTCAACATAGGTGAATAGGGTAACATTTTTAACTTAGAGATATCTTCATGAAACTTTACCAGTTGAATACTCACATAAATAGGAGAAAAAAATGTATTGCAAGTTTTCAGTATTTATGTTTAAATATGCTAATTAGGTCATGTCTAATTAAATATGCGCTAATTTGCATATATGTTTTGATGCGAAGAATCTGACCATTGGAAATAGCCAGGTTGAAAATATTTTTTTGTAGTGTTAATATATCAAATTAAAAAAAAAACATTTACTGAGGTGATTATGAATATCTTCTTTTGTTATCCAGTAAATCAGAAAATACTGCCAATTAGCTTAAAAAATTGATTTTCGCCCTATTTTTAGGCATAAAAGTCATACAACTCAGGCCAAGAACGCTATATCAACAAATCCCTCTGTAAATATCGCTTGGTGAATTCTGCTTCACAATGATAGGAAGAGCGGACATCGAAGGATCAAAAAGCGACGTCGCTATGAACGCTTGGCCGCCACATTATATGATGATACTTAGATTTATGTTGTTGTGTAAAAATAGCCTTCAGGATGGTGAGACTGCTGACATGAGATGTGATAATCAACAGTAAATGTATACCTGACTGCCACAGTTGATAAAAATCAAAAGATCTTAGGGTTAACTTTTGAAATTCCAAAGAAAATGCTTGGGGTCATTTTTGACCCCACCTATGCGGATCGGTGGTACTGATACAAAACATGAAATTACTTTAAAAATATAACAATTAGACACAAATCCAAATGGCCTCATGTCAAAAACAACCTATTTGAGGAATACATGGAAGGTTAAATGAAAAAAATGTAAAATTAAGAAGATACTGCAAGAAAACAACCTCTGGGGTCATTTTTGACCCCACTTATGCATCTAAGGGTTAAAGGTGCTTTAATCGATATTGGGTAATGTCCCTTCTGTTGACGTTCAAACAAAACAGAGAGCTAGCTAGCTACACCCTCCCCCTCCATGGCATGCAAATGAAACTCTCCTAAACGTGTATCTCGTCTGTGATTGGCTGGAACAGTTTGTTAAATGTTTTTATGGTCCACGCTGGACCAAGTTGTTTTTGTTGCCGTTTTTGTAGCCTGGGCTGTCCACAGTGCACGTTTTTTTTGTTTGTTTGTTTGGTTGGTTGGTTGGTTTTGTTTTTGCAGTGTATTCAGGGCACAGTCAGTTAGCAGGTGGTGAGGTGATGTTTGCAGTATGTGACAAAAAATGTTTTATCATAGAAAGCTTGTAACTTCACTTAGAGCACCTTTAAAAGTACAGTACATGAGTACTAAATTGTGTGCTAATTGTGTAACTAGCAGTCATCATTACGCTCCCTGTAAGTCGCTTGAACTGTACTTGATCTTGATATGAACATTGCCCATTGACCAGACCAAGATAACATTTATCATAATATACGTTTATAGACTGTACCATGGAATTCGTTATGACTCAATGCTAGGATGCATTTGTTATAACACACACACACACACACACACACACACATACACGTGCGCGCGATAGCCTACAGAAGGGTGAGATAAACACTGTGTCTGTATGTTCCTTTACAGGTGAATACTTTGCTCTTCACTGCCATTTTCATCATCCTGCAGCTGTCAGACTGTGTCATGTCGGAAGTCAGATATGTCAGGTAAGAATGAGCACCCTTAGTCCATAGTTGGAACAATATGTAAGGGATAATGTATAGAACGCCGGTCATTATCGGAAAATAATTCCCGACAGAACCCCGACGCGCAGTGGAGGGGTTTTGCTTCGTACTGAAGGGAATTATTTTCAGATAATGACTGGCGTTCTATACATTTTCGCGCTTATTATATGGCTACTTGCCAAAACGAGAAAATCAACTTATCTCAATGTGTCTTTAGCAATGACTTGGCTACGGTTTCGTGGCTTCCGCAACAACTAGCGGAGTGAACCCGTTGCCGTTGTCAATATGCAGATATAACGGACCGGTAGAACGTTGAGAGGCCCATTCAAAGTGAATGGGAGCTCCCTCAACATTCTAGAGAGCCATATAATAAATAATATTAAACATTTGAACTCGAAGAGCTACTGTACACGTGAAACCATCATTACCAAAACAAACAAATAAACAAACAAACAAGCAAACAAAAACAAAACCTACTGCCCACAACAGAGGCCTGGCGTGGAGAGCCCTGTTCCAGAGCTTCATGCTGGGTCTGCCCTGGCTGCTTGGCCTTTCTGCGCCTGGCAACAGAAGCCTGGAGGTCCTGGTCATTCTCCTCCACTCCCAGCAGGCGTTTGGCCTCTTCCTGGTCCACTGTGTCTTCAACACGGAGGTATCCGCTCACCAACAGCGCACCGCACACAAACTACCATCATTACATTTACAAAAGACTGTGATTATGATTACGCCATTGACACGGAGGTATCGCAGTGTTTCCCCTACATTGACTTATTTGTGGCGGCCCACCACAATATCAACACTGACCACCACACAATGATTTTCTATGTTGCACTTACTTAAACTGCATGAAATCCTTTCACCCCCCCCCCCCCCCCCCCCCCCCCAACAGCGCACCGCACACCAACTACCATCATTCCATTTATACAAGCTAAGACTGTGATTATGATTATGCCATTGCGCGTCCACACTCTGACCTGCGTGTGCAACATCTATGGACGATAGCTGTTGCCTACGAACCAGAGCAGCATTTAAAACTGTGGTGTTGGTCCAATGCTATTAGCTGGAGCAATATTAGTTTAACATTACCGGTGTGTACGGCCCTATAGGGTTAGCCATACTCTAGTTTACCTGATACACAGGTGTGTCTGTCACCAGGTGAGGAAGCAATACAGCAAGTGGTGTCAGAAGTTCAGGCCCTCCGATGATGAGCCAGGTTTCTATGGCATTGCCATGGATACAGAGCAGGATGCTTCAGGCAGGCGACAGAGGCGGTTTGCCCTCTCTGGTGAGCGATGACCTCTTTCCTCAAGCTCAGGCAGTGATTGATTGATCAGCGGGGGACATGCAGCATTTACCTTAGTTCCACAATTCCAATAACAATAGAAGTGTCACAGCTTCACAGATTGATAAACAATAAAGATGTAGTGTGCAAAATGGTGCAAAGGAAAACAATCCACATGTTTGTTTTTTAGGTTTGTGAATAAGAAAAAGGTTTTATTTGAAGTTTTTAGACAAATAAAATGTCTACCAATCAAGCTTTTTGCGCCAGCGGTGGCTATGTTCTATACAAATCCAACAAAGTTCAGTGTTCAAAGCACTCAATGGAAAAAAACACCCTCGACTCTGACCGTTATTTCCACAGTGTTCAGAGCACTGAAAGTTGAAATCTGTTCAACTTTAAAACAGTCACTGTCATTTTTCTTTCTCGACAACCATAATCTAGCACCATTAAACACTTGACTGAGGCGATCTGGAAATGAGGTTGAGAGCACTATCAGCGCAAAAAAAAAAAAAAAAAACGTGATTGGTGGTGGACACAGGCCCTTTAAGTGCCTCATTTGTTGGTATTAGAGATCCCTGATATCACTATATTCCTTCATTAGGTCCATACATTATGCCATTCAAATTATTATTTATATATTATGCAATATTAGAGCACAGTTATTCCAGGGGTCCAGAAAGCATGCAAACCAACATTAGAGCTCTATTGCATTCAATAATTCAGCTCTAATGCATCTCCATATCAAATATGAATTGTAGCATTCTAGTTCTAATATTATGAATTCAGTGAGTATAAATATCTAAAGCAAGCCAAGCAACAGCTCTAACAATGTATCTCCGTATAAAATACACATTGTATCATTCTAGTACTAAATACTGTGGTAAATAGCAATACAGTAAAATTGGACTGAAATTTTAAAGGAATTGATGGATCAAGCAGTAGGCCTACACCAGGTTACTTGGTGGGATGTTTAACAGAAGAGTATTCACAGGTGTCCTGCTCCATACTGAAGGTGACGTCTGCCTCTGCTGCTGCCTCCTGGTTCTTGTGGAAGCTCACAGTGGAGTAGGTGGGGCCATCAGAGGGGTTTGTGGGTAATTGGACAGTGGAGTAGGTGGGGCCATCAGAGGGGTTTGTGGGTAATTGAGTATTTGCAAGCACAGTATCCTCTGGGTTCTTGGAGTGGCTAGTATCCTTCACCTCTTCATAAACACAATCCACTGGCCGATCCTGACAGAATGAAAAGAAGACAACGAGAGTCTAAACAGATACAACCATGTTCAAAACATACAAATGATGAAGGCTTTATTACATTGCATGTAAATGCAATGTACTATTATCCCTGTTCTTCTTATCGTTATCTTCTTTATTCTTCTTCCGACCAAAATCAACGATCAAAGGCTCTAAAACCACTGAACCGTTTGACGTCATTCAAACACTCATACACAGGTCTTGTAACGGAGATTTGTTCTATGTATTTTTCACATTTGTGAACTTTATACTTTTTGAGATATTTACGATAAAAGAGTTTAAAATTCCCATAGAGTTTACATTGAGACCCTTTGGCGGCAAAGACTAATTGTTACGTCAGTGCTCAGCTGTCAGTAATCAAGGATCTCTGAGTCTGATCCAAAGCCATGGCATCACCTCTGCGCTAAACCAGGCTAAACGTGAATGTTACGTTACGTCTACAGCTGTCAAAACATTCTACCATGCCACTGTAATCCAGGACGTTGTCGTCTTGTCTCCTGTCAGGCTACTCCTTACTTGATTTGTTTATATCGTTACAGTAGCCTAACCGGTTTGCTCTCGGTAACGTTATCAACAGCTAAAGACAATCTAACCTAAAGACAATCTAACCTAACGTCAATGTAAGCACTGTATTTAGCTAACGACAACCAAACTTCCTCCAGGCTAACGTTTAACGTCGGGGTAGGCTGCAAGGCGAACAGGGTTTAGCAAGCTAGTCGTGCCAGCCAGGCAATCATTTAAAGCTTTCGGTATCATTCACAAATTAAAAACCTAAGCTTATTGTACATTCCTATTAGGACAATCACGCACCTGAACACACTTCGAAGAACATAGGCCTACTAGCTCATCCTGTAAAATGTGTAGCCTACATAAAATATCCTACTGTAAGCTAACGTAACATTTGCTAGATATCCTACTTGTTGCTGCATCATCGTTGATTGGCGTTGTTTGAGAATGAGATTGTATTCCGTATTCCATGCCTACTTTTAACCTGCATTAGTATATTAAGGCTATAAGCTATCCTACCAGACGTTTCACTATAAAGTGTCAGCTCTTGCAACTCGTTTGAAGTTGGCAACTTCATTTCAGTCTTTTCAAATTCTAATAAATGAAGAGTTATTTTCCAAAACAGCCTATATCCACAATTTTGATGCATTTTCATAAATCACTTTTTAAATGTGACTTTCCAAGTAATTTCAGTGGAATTGTAATTGGGTTATTGTTATTTATCTATTCGTCTGTGTAGCCTAGTTGTCTTTTTAACTATAGGCCTATAATGATGTCAGAAGCCTAACCTTTTTGCATTTACATGCAATGGTAATTCCTTCCATGGAATTACATTTTCTAGTTTTTTGTTTTATATTTGTAAAAGTTGTGGTTTGATTGGTGTGTTTGTTTTCACCCACCCCTCTGGAGCTGCTGTTGACTGATGTGGAGGCCAAGCCTGTGAAAGATAAAATAACACTAAATAAAAACTGAATCATTCAATGGTTTGTTCTGTTAGTAAAACACTTATTCTGCACCATGTTGAACAACTACTATTGGTTAATTTATTAATTCATTAATTCATTTCTAAACCTTCACATGATGTGAGCATTCTTTGGTATAGCTCACAAGCCTCACATCATCTGAACATGTACATAAGTTACCTGTCTGACATGCTGGATGTAAAGACACTAACATGTGCACTTGATCTAAGTCATTGGGCCTCTCTCATTTGTCTTTTTTACCCTGCCTTCCTTCCTCGGTCCCTGTTCCCACTAATAAAAAGTGATGGGACGGCACAGACAAACGGTACATTGGTAGTATATAGGGTTTTTTTTAACTACAAGGTGCTTTTGCATCTAAATGATAACTAGGTCAAATCAATACATGACATAACTCAGTGGTAATATGTGAATGTCAAATCAATACATGACAAGATTCATTGGCACTACTGTATGCGAAGGTCTAATTGTTACATGAGATGATTCAGTGACATGCGAAGGTCAAATCATTGCAAGACATTCAGTAGACTCTCATCACATGACTCACTGTTGAACAATCGGTGTTTTCTTTGTTACTAAGTGACAATTGTTTGGAAAGGCAGCATACAGTAGCTTGCAGTTTTGCACACATCTCTACACTAAATAATGATCTTATGGTTAGTGATTGGTGTGTGAACAGGATCTTACTGCAGGCCTAAAATACCTCAGACCTTGTCAGATGGGAGGATGGTGAGCCTTATAGGGAAGTTGACAAAGTTGCGTAGTACTGCTTGCTGATGGTTCTCATGAGTTGACTTATGCACCACAACTATTTATATGGGTTTGACTGCATAACACACACACACACACACACACACACACACACACAGACCAACCTTGTGTCCGCATTCTTCTGTATTTGATGCATATGAGGACAGCAATCCCAAGCACCAGCGCTGCTATGGTCAGACATACGGTCAACATCACAGGAGGACCTGAGGGAACACATGAATGGGGTGATAAGGTGCTTGCACACTGCACAGACAATGCCCAACTAAACCCTACATCTGATGGCTGCAGCAGACTGTGACAGTATGTTGAATGTTCAGAAAACCGACTGCCGCTAACACAGACAGTAAAACATTTGTTTTTAGAATGCGTCTGGTCACAAGTGTTCTGGCGAGAACTTGAAACCGTTGTTTGTATGTTGCTGACCACTTGTATTAAGATTCCTTTACTGCCAGCATCACATTCATTAGAACTCCTCATTGTCTGGCAGGGCTGTACAGTGCAAGCGTACCGTCACAAATGCGCCTAAAAAAAGAGTGTGCGAGTAAAAACTAAAAAGGTCGCACACGTGCAACTATGGATTAAAACCCTTTCATTCGCATTTTGCTCCTAAAATGAATGCACACAAAGTGGATCAAAGTATAGTAAAATTTTCGCGCATCTGTATACAAATTTCAGAGTCGACAACTCTTACGCACCTGGCTGGACACTCACGCTTTCAGCATCAACCTCGCGCTCTCACGCACACGCAAGAAATGTCACTCCAAATCCATTCTTCTTTGTCTTCAATCTGTTCGTAATCAGTTGGTGACTAGGGATGTAACGATTACCAGTGTAACGGTAAACCATGATCAAAATGCTGACTATAACAATCACCGTGTTCATTTCAATATTATTATCACGGTTGATAAACACGGTGTGGAAACCGTGTGTTAAATTCCTCCCAGCTACACCCGAGCCTGCATTTGACATAGGCCTGGTAGGCTACTATGAAACAAAAATGGTACCCTACTGATTCTGTTGTCTAAATTATGGATTTAACCACGATTCGGTGTAGGCTACACCTGCTTTAAACAGACGGAACATTTTCACCGCAAACGTGCGCTGTATCATATAGCCACTCTGCGTCTTTTTATGTAGGCCTATACGTTCTCATTAAATCCATTCCACTAACGTTATCAGGAGAATACCGTAGTTTTATTACGGTATTTTGAGCACTGATTGTCACTCATTGGATGTATATAAATAGACATACCAAACTCCAAGTCATGGTATTAAGATGAGCACCCAGCCAATGACATGATGAAGGAAAAAGTGAACGGGACAACTCACAATGCCATGCAGATGTGTGGACACACACACTTTCAACTAGAATTTCATAATAATTAGTTCAAATACTAAATGAAAACAAAAAACGAAGTAAAAGAAATTCTCACCAGAAAAGTGAGATTTATTGTCAGCGGAAGTTGTCGATACTGATGGCAGCGTTGTTGTCTCCCAACCATCTGATTATGTTGTTGTTGTTGTTGTGGATCATGATGATAGTGAAAAAGTATAGCATGTTACTAGTTCAGTTTAATAGGGGAGGGGAGGTATGAAGGATGTGTATAATGAAGGTGGAACTCACCTGGCTCTACCTCCATCTTCACTGCAGTGGTGTTGATGTATCCTGCTTTGTTACACCATTCCACACACCAATATATCCCAGCATCCTCTGCTCTCAAGTCAGTGATGGTCACGATGAAGGCTCCAGATGTTGGCTCGTCTCTCAGAGAGAATCTGTCTTCTAGCGTCATGCCGGATTGAACTTTGACACCGGTATTAATACAGTCTGAAGGTGATTGTCCTTTGCAGAAATATTTCCTGTACTCATCTCTTCCAGTGTCCTCCTTCTGATACTTGCAGGTGATGGAGGCATTTTTGTTTTCATATCCAATGATATTCTCCACTATTAGTCAAGACAAATGTATAAAAATGTAATAAATATTAATTATGTATTAGTGTCAACATTCTCTCAATCACTTTGTAAAGTATGACAAATATAATATTGTTCATTGCACTTTTATGCTTTATCCAATGTCTGCAGCTCATTATGGACATCATGTATGACATCATGACTTGTTCTCTTAAAGGTATACTATGCAGGATTGGCGATTTCATCGCCGGTTTCGCTTTCACTTTTCATTTTCGCTCGTTTTATGCTTGCATATTTCTCTGCAGAGCTTCCCCTACAGCTTTAGCGTGTATATTTGACAAAACTCCTCAATCGGTCAGTCTGCCGTGCCTTTTCATGAGACTTTACATGACACTTCCTGGAGTAGAGCATGGGTGCGCCCGGTGTTTCCTGAAGTTGCAAGTGTGGTTTTACCGCTACAGACCACTAGAGCGGCCAAAAAAAACACCGTTTGACCGGTAATGACTCATTTAATCATATATAACTGTATGGAACGAATTGATTCACTGAAAAACGTTGCATAGTATACCTTTAACTCCACACTGATACTTCTCATTCACTCTCATATCCAGTGTCAGTTGTCAGTCAAAACAAATGCACCAAAATGTAGTAAATACTTTAAATTACTCGGCAAAGGCATTATGTAAAATAATATGCTTAAATACTTACATTGTTTAACCAACACCTGCAGCTCATTACGGATATCGTCATGACCATATATCTTAACTCCACACTCATACTTCCCAGAATCCTCAGCAGTGAGTCCAGTGATGGTCACAGTGAAGAATGCAGCAGTGATATCATCATACAGAGAGAATCTCCCTTCTGCAGCTTGTGTCTGGGACGGGGAGGTCTGAATGAGAGTCTTTGGTTCACTATGCTGAGGTGATCCCACTCTTTTAAAATACGTCCCATACTTCTGAAACCATTTCTCATAAGGGCATTGGACCCTCAGTTCTCCTCCTTCATATCCAATCAGAGGAGACACATGCAACACTGGAGAGGAAGTAGAGTGGAGATGGAGAGAGACGATGAAGCACATACACAGCAGTCACTGATGCACACAACAAACCACACAGAAGACAGAGAGAGAAGACAGAGTGACAGCATGACATATAGGCCACAATACCAAAGGCTTCTATTTGATATATCATATCTCTTTCCACTGGAGACAAGACAACAGATAACACAGAAGACAGAGTGACAGCATGACATTGGCTACAAAACATACCAAAGGCTTCCACTCGAGTTATCTTATTCATTGGAGAGTAGACTCCACACCAGTACACAGCTGTGTCTTCCTCAGTTAGCACACTGATGCTCACAACCAATGATCTTTCCTTCCTGTTGTACACCATAGTGAATCTTCCCTCTGTCTGAGATATTGGACCAGTCACGAATGAGCTGTCAAAAATGTTGTCACAGATGTCTCCTTTCACCTTACAGAAGATCTTGTTCTGGTATTCATACCACTCAGGGTACTGACATCTCATGTTCACAGATCCTCCCAGAGCTCCAGTCACTGAGCTCAACTCCACATCACACAGAGCTGCAAAACATTCAAATGGCAAAGCCAGTAATGACATACAACATTAATGTGAGGATTGGTTACATTTACATGCACAGTATTCATTTATCTGACAACCATAAATGCCTTGGAAGTGCCATTTTCACAGTTTGGAAAGTTATATTGAGTAGAGGAGTGGTCATATAGGCCACTGTATGTGTATGTCTGAAATAGGACAAAGTACATTGTGATGTATACTGCAACTCTATCATGAGTTGCTGTCAATGCAGGGTGAATTATATATTAATTTAATTAATTATAGCTTCCTGTTAAGTTACTCATGATCATGCTCTAATGTCAGACACAGATTTATAAGAACAGAGAGTTACCTGTGAGCAGGTAGAGGGTGAAGAGAAGGAGTCTCATCTTCAGCTGTAGTACCTGAACTCAGGTGTTCCAGATGCGTCTTCTCTGTGTTGATGTTTTCGGTGAAGTGTGTCCGTGTCTCTGATGGCTGCTGTTTAATGCCTCTTCCTCTTTCAGTCGTTTCGTGTTTGTGGTTTAGCACATTTATCAGCACGTCAACAAGATGTCTCCATCATGTCTCCATCTCTGGAAAGTTACTGTGCACAGACGTAAACAAACATTGTGACGCAGACGGCAACACTATCATTCCTGATGAATATTAAATCAATATAAACACATAATGTAGTTTTCGTGCAGACATATAAGATGCTTACTATGTTATAGTTGAGGCCAAATTATTTGTTTGTAATATAATCAAATGTAAAATTATAGCTTCCTGTTAAGTTACTCTTGATCATGCTCTTGTGTCAGACACAGATTTATAAGAACAGATAGTTACCTGTGAGCAGGTAGAGGGTGATGAGAAGGAGTCTCATCTTCAGCTGTAGTACCTGAACTGCAGGTGTTCCAGAAACTTCTTCTCTGTGTCGATGTTTTTGGTGAAGTGTGTCCGTGTCTCTGTTGGGTGCTGTTCAATGTCTCTTCCTCATTCAGTCTTTTTGTGTTTGTGGTTTAGCACATTTATCAGCACGACAACAATATCTGTCACTTCTCCATCTATGGCAAGTTACTGTTTACAAAACGAAAAACTAACAAACTAAAAATGAAGAATTGTGCTTCTGCACTCTGAAGTTGCAGGTATAGAAAGAGAGTACGAGGATATACTGTGTTTTCCTCTTGTTGAACAGTTGCAAAACTGCTATAGTTCTATTTTTGACCTCATAACCACAGCCCATAATAACTGCCCATTTCCAAGAACTGACCTGTGAGTGTGTTGCTGAGAAGAGAGCTGTGATGGTCTTGAATAAGGATGCAGTTTGATGTTATCTGAGACAGTAGCACGCATTACAGTAAATACTGAATTAACTCTCCAATAAAGTAATTATGAATGAACACAAAAGTGTTCCTTGATGATGACACAACTGAGCTCTTCTGTGAGACACACTAAATGGCCACCTGTGTGCAGGTAGAGGGTCAGAAAGCAAAGCAAGGCCAAGAAAGGTTATTTATGTAGCACTTTTTACAGAGACACTTCCATGTGTGTTGCTCAAATGAGAGCAAAACAAGTAAATGGAGCTGATTAATAGTGAGCAATAGTGAATAAAAGTGTTAAAAGACAGCAGGAGATAAGGAGCCTAAAGTGAAGTCAATTCCAGTATTTCCAGAACCTTCTCACTCTCATCTGGCATAATAATCAAGGCAACTTGCAAACGTACCATACAGGTGCATGCAGTGATATCGTACGCAGCATCTGAAAATAGTCCCCATAGACAACAAGAATTAGTAGCGCCAGTAGTTTGCAAGTTGCCTTGATTATTATGCCAGATGAGAGTGTAGTTCCATGTCAAATCAGCCTAGAAAGACACCAGGTTTCTTGAGAGGAGACACATTTTAAATGGGAAAATTACCAGAAATCACTTTTAAACATGAAGCTAGCAGGTGAGAAGCTATTGGTCTAATCCGATTCAATGATCTATGCTAGGCTGAAGCTAAAAGTTCTATCGCCAGACTCACAGAATGGCTGGATGAATGGGAACAAGGTAAATATTGATTGTTTTGCTCGAGGGGAGGTGGGAAATGAGCTCACACCCTCTCTCTTTCACACACATTGACAGTCAGACAGACACATTTAAGACAACTGCACACACATACACACACACACACACACACACACATTAATAACTCAGTGGTTTATTTTAAAACAAGATTGGCATTACAGCATTACAATGTAGGCTTGGGTCTAATTCCACTGTGCTGGGCCCCAAGCTAGGAGGAAGGCAGCGGAAGATAAAAGCAGTGGTGTATTACAGTGGGGTTTAGATTGGGTAAAGCCGTTCTGAGGCTGAGATTCACACACTAATGCAGTTAGTTCTGGCTTAAGACTGTAGCCTTTAATTGTTTATAAACAAATATATTGTTAATTCACATTAGTATGTTATTGATAGACAATAATAGTCTTATAATTGTGTGTTGGTGTTCAGGCTCTGATAGCCTGAGTCCTGTTGCATGGTGTTGGGGTTCAGGCTCTGATAGGCTGGGTCCTGTTGCATGGTGTTGGGGTTCAGGCTCTGATAGGCTGGGTCCTGTTGCATGGTGTAGGGGTTCAGGCTCTGATAGGCTGAGTCGTGTTGCATGGTGTTGGGGTTCAGGCTCTGATAGGCTGGGTCCTGTTGCATGGTGTTGGGGTTCAGGCTCTGATAGGCTGAGTCTGGTTGCATGGTTTTGGGGTTCAGGCTCTGGTAGACTGGGCTTGACACAATGTTGGGAGGAGCTACATCGTCTCTTGCTGTATCATTCTCATAATCTGGAATGCTCTAAAACACAATCACACAGTGCATATACTTCACTAAATGTGTAATTGACTTAGATCTCTCTCTCTCTCTCTCTCTCTCTCTGAATTCTTGAATTTCCCCTTGGGGATCAATAAAGTATCTTTCTATCTATCTATCTATCTGTCATTGTTTTGGTTGATGCGCAACCTTGTTTGTGGGTTCCAGAAAAAAACATGTTAAGTTGAAAGCATTAGAGAAGATAAATTCTTATTGAATCATTTAAGTGAATCTAATCAAATTACAGTCAAACACTCTCGTCATTTCTCTCTCAATGACAGCCCACCTGTGCATTGTCACGTCTGTTCATAGGGCACACAAACGTAGCAGGTTCTGTTGAAGAGAATCACACACATTTTGCATTATGTTTTATATGTCTTTGAATGTTGTCTAATCAGTAATACGAAGTTGTGAATCAATATTGAAATCCAATGCATTATCAATACCTGTTAATGTCATATGTCTGTGGGATTTTGAATGTTTCTGCCTCTCTAATATGTAAGGGATAATGTATAGAACGCTGGTCATTATCGGGAAAATAAGGACCGACAGGGCGAACCGGACCCTGACGTGAAGCGGAGTGCAGTAGGTGGGGCCATCAGAGGGGTTTGTGGGTAATTGAGTATTTGCAAGGACAGTATCCTCTAGTATGAATATAAAGATAAAATAACACTAAATAAAAACGGAATCATTCAATGGTTTAATCTGTTAGTAAAACACTTATTCTGCACCATGTTGAACAACTACTATTGGTTAACCCTTAGATGCATAGGCTACCAATACCTACACTCTTCCATGAGTGGGGTCAAAAATGACCCCAATTAGAATGCATGCGTTTTTTGCTGTAAACTCAAATAATGTCTCTCATTTTGGTTAAAGATGATGATTTGTATTATATATTTATCTAAAATGTTTTTATTTCATGTTGGACATATTGATGCATCACTTTTTATTAACATTTTATTACAAAACAGCTTTTAGATAGGCAAAAAAGGTAAACATCCTAAAATTATCTCAACATAGGTGAATAGGGTAAAATTTTTAACTTAGAGATATCTTCATGAAACTTTACCAGTTGAATACTCACATAAATAGGAGAAAAAAACGTATTGCAAGTTTTCTATATTTATTTTTAAATATGCTAATTAGGTCATGTCTAATTAAATATGCGCTAATTTGCATATATGTTTTGATGCGAAGAATCTGACCATTAGAAAAAGCCAGGTTGAAAATATTTTTTTTGTAGTGTTAATATATCAAATAAAAAAACATTTACAGAGGTGATTATGAATATCTTCTTTTGTTATCCAATAAATCAGAAGGTACTGCCAATTGGCTTAAAAAAAATGATTTTTGCCCTATTTTTAGGCATAAAAAGTCATACAAATCAGGCCAAGAACGCTATATCAACAAATCCCTCTGTAAATATGGCTTGGTGAATTCTGCTTCACAATTATAGGAAGAGCGGACATCGAAGGATCAAAAAGCGACGTCGCTATGAACGCTTGGCCGCCACATTATATGATGATACTTAGATTTATGTTGTTGTGTAAAAATAGCCTTCAGGATGGTGAAACTGCTGACATGAGATGTGATAATCAACAGTAAATGTATACCTGACTGCCACAGTTGATAAAAATAAAAAGATCCTAGGGTTAACTTTTGAAATTCCATAGTAAATGCTTGGGGTCATTTTTGACCCCACCTATGCGGATCGGTGGTACTGATACAAAACATTAAATTACTTTAACAATATAACAGTTAGACACAAATCCAAATGGCCTCATGTCAAAGACAACCTATTTGAGGAATACATAGAAGGTTAAATGAAAAAAAATTAAAATGAAGAAGATACTGCAAGAAAACAACCTCTGGGGTCATTTTTGACCCCACTTACAGTGAGGAGCACATGTATTTGATACCCTGCTAAAACAGGAATATAAAATCATCATTTGACAATTGATCTTAATGCCTTAACTCAAAAAATTAGTACAAATCAAACCGCCAAGGACACCAATTTTCTTTGTGATTGAAGAATGTATCGTAAATAGATAAATGTTTTCCTTAAATGCTAGGGGAAGGAAGTATTTGACCCCCTATGTAACCCTATGGGAATTTAACACATAGGGTTAACATAGGGGCAGGCAGATTTTTATTTTTAAAGGCCAGCTATTTCATGGATCTAGGATATTATGCATCCCGATAAATTTCCCTTGGCCTTTGAAATTAAAATAGCCCCACATCATCACATACCCTTCACCATAGCTAGAGATTGGCATGGTGCTTTTTCCAGTAGGCCTATTAGCCTGTTTGATTTGCATTGAGCTCAATGAGCATCAAACAGGCTAATAGGCCTACTGGAAAAAGCACCATGCCAATCTCTAGCTATGGTGAAAGGTATGTAATGATGTGGGGCTATCTTAATTCCAACGGCCAAGGGAACTTTATCAGGATGCATAATATCCTGAATCCATAAAATAGCTGGCCTTAAAAAATAAAAATCTGCCCGCCCCTATGTTAACCCTATGTGTTGAATTCCCATAGGGTTACATTGGGGGTCAAATACTTACTTCCCCCTAGCATTTAGGAAGAACATTTATTTATTTACGAAACATTCTTCCATCACAAAGAAAATTGGCGTACTTAGCGGTTTTATTTTTACTCAATTTTTGAATTAAGACATTAAGATCAATTGTCAAATGACGATTTTCTATTCCTCTTTTTAGGCAACTTTAGCATGGTATCAAATACATTTTCTCCTCACTGTATGTATCTAAGGGTTAATTTATTCATTCATTAATTCATTTCTAAACCTTCACATGATGTGAGCATTCTTTGGTATAGTTCACATCATCTGAACATTTACACAAGTTACCTGTCTCACATGCTGGATGTAAAGACACTAACATGCACTTGATCTAAGACATTGGGCCTCTCTCATTCGTCTTTTTTACCCTGCCTTCCTCGTTCCCTGTTCCCCCTAATGCAAAGTGATGGGGCGGTACAGACAAACGGTACATTGGTAGTATATAGGGGTTTTTTTAACTACAAGGTGCTTTTGCATCTAAATGGTAACTATGTAAAGGTCAAATCAATATATTACATAACTCAGTGGTAATATGTGAATGTCAAATCAATACATGACAAGATTCAGTGGCACTACTGTATGCGAAGGTCTAATTGTTACATGAGATGATTCAGTGACATGCGAAGGTCAAATCATTGCAAGACATTCAGTGGTAGACTCTCATCACATGACTCACTGTTGAACAATCGGTGTTTTCTTTGTTACTAAGTGACAATTGTTTGGAAAGGCAGCATACAGTAGCTTGCAGTTTTGCACACATCTCTACACTAAATAATGATCTTATATTTAGTGATTGGTGTGTGAACAGGATCTTACTGCAGGCCTAAAATACCTCAGACCTTGTCAGATGATGGGAGGATGGTGAGCCTTATAGGGAGGTTGACAAAGCTGCGTAGTACTGCTTGCTGATGGTTCTCATGAGTTGACTTATGCACCACACTATTTATATGGGTTTGACTGCATAACACACACACACACACACAGACCAACCTTGTGTCCGCATTCTTCTGTATTTGATGCATATGAGGACAGCAATCCCAAGCACCAGCGCTGCTATGGTCAGACACAAAGTCAACATGACAAGAGGACCTGAGGGAACACATGAATGAGGTGATAAAGTGCTTGCACACTGCACAGACAATGGCCAACTAAACCCTACATTATAAAGATGGCTGCAGCAGACGGTGACAGTATGTTGAATGTTCAGAAAACCGATTGCCGCTAACACAGACAGTAAAACATTTGTTTTTAGAATGCGTCTGGTCACAAGTGTTCTGGCGAGAACTTGAAACCGTTGTTTGTATGTTGCTGACCACTTGTATTAAGATTCCTTTACTGCCAGCATCACATTCATTAGAACTCCTCATTGTCTGGCAGGGCTGTACAGTGCAAGCGTACCGTCACAAATGTGCCTAAAAAAAGAGTGTGCGAGTAAAAACTAAAAAGGTCGCACAGGTGCGAGTATGGATTAAAACCCTTTCATTCTGTCAGTATTCTGCCCTGGGACTCTGTTTATTTGTAGCCCTCTGCTGGTCTGCCTGTATCACTGCTTGTTTTTGTTTTTGTCCACCATGTGCTCTAGCCACGCCCCTGCCTCCTGCCTTTGTTCTGTTTCCCGCCACTTTTTGAATCTCACCTGTTTCTCATTTGTTTGTATTACCTGCCGTACTACCCTGCTCTACTGGTGCCTCATTGTCAGATTGTCTTCCTCCAGTGGTGTGTGTACCTGTGCCTCTGTGGACTGAAACTGCAAGTTTGTAAGTTTGGACTTTGAATCTGATTTTTGAATCTGCCTGTTTTTGGATCTGCCAGTTTTTTGAATCTGCCTGTTTTTGGATCTGCCCGTTTTTGGAAACTGCCTGTTTTAGAATCTGCCTGTGTTGGAATTAGCCCTTTTTGGAATTGCCTGATTTTGACTGACTGCCTTATTTGCCTGTGGCTCGGCCACAAACTGTTCCCCCTGCCTACAATAAAGTAGTGAACTGTATCTGCGCTTGGGTCCAGTCTCTGAATCTGACAGTACAATCTGACCAGCTATGAACCCAGCAGATCCAGCCCAGCTCAAATCAGTCCTGGACAAGCATGGGGCTATGTTGGGAAAACATCAGACCCAACTGGAGTCCATTTCCAGACATGTGGATTCCATAGGAACAACGGTCACGGGGGTAGCGGCTCAGACACAACAGATCCAGCTCACCTTGTCTCAAGGACCCCAACCCGCTGCTCCGCCAGCTAGAGAACCGCGCCTGCCGCCTCCAGAGACTTACTCCGGGGATCCTGGATCCTGCCAGTCCTTTTTGACCCAATGTGGACTGGTTTTCGCCCTTCAACCTTCCTCTTTCCCAACAGATCGTGCCAAGGTAGCGTACATAATCACCCTACTGTCTGGTAGGGCCCGTGACTGGGGAACGGCCATTTGGAGTAACAACGCGGCCATTCAGGGTGATTTATCCCTGTTTTCGACTGAAATGAAAAAAGTTTTTGACCGTTCCAAGCAAGGCAGGGAGGCAGCTCGAGAGGTTTTACAGCTCCGTCAGAGGTCCCAGTCAGTTTCGGACTAT
The DNA here is from genome assembly GCF_963854185.1 of Sardina pilchardus. NCBI lineage: Eukaryota > Metazoa > Chordata > Actinopteri > Clupeiformes > Clupeidae > Sardina > Sardina pilchardus. The sequence continues at coordinate 21,651,502 of NC_084994.1, read as the reverse complement.
TCTATTCAGTTCCGTACCCTGGCTTCAACTTCTGGATGGAACCAAGAGGCCTTTTATGATGTCTTCCTTAATGGCCTATCTAAAGAGATCAAAGACCATCTGATTCCCCACGAGTTACCCCAAACATTTGATGGTCTGGTGGACATGGCAATCCGTGTGGATGTTCGACTGGGTCAACGTCGCCAGATGAGGGCTCCACTCACCTTTCCTCGTCAAGAGTCCCAGGCCTCGCTGCTGACTCCAGGTGCCAATCCAGATCCTCCAGACACATCTGAGCCAATGCAAGTTGACCGCACTCGTTTGACCCCAGCAGAGAGACGGCGCCGGTTGCTGGCCATGGCATGTCTCTACTGTGGTCAGGTGGGTCATTTTGTTGATGCGTGTCCAGTAAAAGACAAAGCTCGTCAGAAGTGAGGGGAGTTCTGGCGAGCAGTATTCCTTTGAAGACCTCCCTACCACTTCATCAAACTCTCCTGCCTGCGACTATATTCTGGAGGGGCCATCGACACACCTCAGCAGCCCTCATCGACTCTGGTGCTGAGGAAAGTTTTATTGACAACCGTTTGGCAGTCCAGTGGGGAATCCCTGTCTCAGAGCTCCGGGTACCACTGGCCGTTTCAGCCCTCGACGGCAGCCGCTTCGCCAGAGTCACGCATCGCACCGAGCCGGTGAGTTTAATGCTTTCAGGCAATCACTATGAGGAAATTGTGTTTTATCTCATTGACTCTCCTCAGAACTCCATAGTTCTCGGCCATCGGTGGCTGGTTAAACATAACCCTCATGTCGGTTGGGCAAAGAATGTAATTTTGGGCTGGAGCCCTTTCTGTTTGTCTCACTGTCTGAAGTCTGCTCTTAGTCCTTCGTCTGTTGTTCCTGAGGGACCTGAAGATTTTCCTGACCTGTCCAGTGTTCCAGAGGAGTATCTTGATCCGAGGCCGGTGTTCAGCTAGTCAAGGGCCACCTCTCTGCCACCTCATCGACCCTATGACTGTGCCATCGACCTACTCCCTGGAGCATGTCCTCCTCGGGGCCGGATATACTCCTTGTCGCCCCCTGAACGCCAAGCTATGGAGAACTACATCAATGACTCCTTGACTTCAGGTATCATCCGCCCTTCCTCTTCCCCTGCAGGTGCTGGCTTCTTTTTTGTTGGAAAGAAGGATGGCTCTTTGAGACCCTGCATTGATTATCGGGGCTTGAATGACATAACGGTCAAGAACAAATATCCTCTTCCTCTCATGTCTGATGCCTTTGAGTTGTTGCAGGGAGCCACTGTCTTCACAAAACTGGACCTGCGTAACGCGTATCATTTGGTACGCATTAGGAAGGGGGATGAATGGAAGACAGCCTTCAATACTCCCACGGGGCATTATGAGTACCTGGTCATGCCATTTGGATTGACTAATGCTCCAGCTGTTTTCCAGGCTCTCGTTAATGATGTCTTACGAGATATGGTTAACAAGTTTTTGTTTGTTTATTTGGATGACATCCTGTTTTTTTCCAGATCTCTCCCAGAACATGTCAATCATGTCCGGTCAGTGCTTCAGCGATTGTTGGAGAACCAACATTTTTCAAGCGGAAAAATGTGTTTTCCACCAGCACACTACGTCCTTCCTGGGGTTCATCATCACCAAGGGTGGATTGGAGATGGATTCAGGGAAGGTTAAGGCGGTGGTGGAATGGCCCACTCCACAATCTCGCAAAGACCTCCAGAAGTTCTTAGGCTTTGCCAATTTTTATAGGAGGTTTATTCGCAACTACACTGTAAAAAACAGAACTTGCATAATTGTAAACTGAAATCAAGATGCAATGTTGAATGAACAAATATACATAGGAAAAGTTCATATCACTTATAAACATGGGTTTAACTATTGTTCTTCATCTGATGTTCAAGAGAAATGGGAAAGTAAGTTTTGTTAAATTGCGTTCTTCAGTTTTCGTTGACACAGTTGACATTCCGTACTTTCTGTTAATGCGCATGCGCAAACATTCTCCCTCTCCCCGATTCGAAGGATGGAAATGGCTGCCGAATTTCAGTGCCGGTATTAGTATTGGATGTTTGTTAAGCGTAAAGTAAGAAACACCGCTACTTTTGCACTTTGTCCACTGATGTTACCTCATATTGGATAGTTTGAACAGAAACTATTACTATGTAAAGTTGCAGTTAGAGAATAAATTAGATTTTCCTAACCGGAGTTTCGCGTCAAACGCCCCATGCTTGCTAACATCTACCATGAGATATTAGCCATCTTGCAGTCGTTGCTTCCCGTTTAGCTCACTACCAAATGAAAATATAAGCATTTTAGTAATGTCGGTGTGAAAGGTATTCTTAGAATGAACTAATTGACATTGGTAACAGCATGTGTACGTTTGGTTTACCTTAACGACGTTGCTAAATAACTTAGTATAGTGACCTTAAAGTGGCGGGAGGCATGACGTTAACTTTACGCTAACGTCAACTAACTAATGATAGCATTGTATTTCAGAATTTTCTAGAAATATAGCGGTGTTATTCGGTATATGAAGTGTTTACTAAGTGTATGCCTACTAAAATAATTCGAGTTGTTAAATGAATGTGTTTCCTGAGAGGTTGCGATTTCTATAGCAACATTTAACATTAGGAAGGTTTGCAAAACGTTGTGTCAGTATTGTTAGCCTGACTTAAGCAGGTCAAACATCAAATCTCCAGGAAGGAAAGTAATTTCTCTTACAAATCAAATTGTACTTTCACTGTACGTGTATTATGATCATATAGCTAGTGGACTATTTTGCAGCAGTCCCAGAAAAACGGAGCTTAACTTTACAAAAGATGCTTGCTTACATTATAATTGTATTATTCCATTGCATAGTAAGCAGGACATACTAGCACTGCATTTTCATTCAATCACAAGTTACTTTACATAGATTTTCAGTAAGAATTCTTGAATTCTTCTTTTATCTTATTTCAGGATTATTGAATGTAATACATTTTAACTATATTTTTTGTGTCTGTTTGCAGGATTGGAATGCAATGTAAGCTGTGTGGCTTTGAGAGTCCCAGTCTTGACAGTCTTCTCAAGCACTACCTGTTCTGCCACTATCAAGGACGCACTAGTCCGTTGCCCTGTCTCCATCCTCAGTGCGTTTGCACTTTCAGAACTCCAGGTGCGTTGAAGTCACATTTGTCACGAGTGCACAGACCATTTCCACAACAAGCAGCCAATTTTAATTTTGTGTGCGAAGCCTGTGATTTTAGAGATACTTGCCAACCTAAAACATTTTTAAATCACATCAAAAGCCATTTGAGAAATCAAGAAGCTGTGAAGTGTCCTTTTAGGAACTGCCAGGTTAGCACAAATATTCTTTCAACATTTACGAGCCACATTTCGAGGAAGCACAAGTCTCTTTCAGATTTTAGATTATCTGTAACATCTCAGCAAGATGTGTCTTTAAATATTGAACCACTCTTGTCTGTCGAAGATGATCCTCAACCTGATCCACAATCTACAGCCAGTGACCCTATTCCAGTAGTTTGCCCTGTGTCTGAGACGTCTGTAAGCTGGTAAATTTTCCATCTGAGAAACATCCCTAAAGTTCAGAACGGGGGAGACGACCTCACAGTTAGACTCCTTTGTGTCCAGGTGATCTATTTGCATTTGAACTGTTCCCATTGTGTGTGTGGCCGGCCATTTGGTGAAAGGCCCTCGGACACACCTCTTCTCCCCCTCTCCATGCCTGATGAACTAATGTTGGAAACTGAAATGTATCTGTTTCATGACAAATGATAATACATCCATGTTTGGTCTTGAATTAATACTTGTAATGTGGGCAACAGCCTGATCACGGTGTCATTGCAATCTAATGTATCTGTACATAGTTGTGGACTAAGAACTATATTATAGAGTTTTAGACGCCACACCCACTTTCAGGTAAAGAGGTCCTGCTGAGTGGGGGGTGGCTGGATGAATGAAAAAGAGAAGTTCTTGCAGTGACTCTCTCTCTTCCTGCTCTGCTCTGGTCTAGGCAAGAGGTCACACTGACCTCTGCCCCTCTCTCTCTCTCTCTCTCTCCCTGCCTTTTCTCCCTCTCTCTCTCTCTCTCTATCTATCTATCTTTTGATTTCTTTATGGGGTTTGTTATTTTCATTATTTGATATATTGTTTTATCTGGTATATGTAGCATTGTAACTTGGTAACTTGTTAAGGTTTAAGTCCAAGTTTATTGTTTTGTTTTGAGGTTAAGTTCATTTCCTCCTTTGTTCCTTTGTTCAAGGATAATTACTGATACTTTACTTTTACCTAAGGCTCAGAGCCTAATAAATGGTTAATTCTCCTCGCTCAGTTTGCATATCTCTAAAGTCTAGTTGTGCCATGCCATTCTCTGCCATAGTTAAACAAACGAGTTATTTGGTAATTTATTAGAGGTACAATATATCTATGGAGTCAGATTCTTGGTGAAATTCCTAATACAATTGCCATCTAACTTCTCAGATATTTTTACAGTCCAATTCAACCTCATCGAAGCGCCGGACGTAGACAGAACACGTATAAAAGTGGGAAATATATTGTCGTATATTTGGCCTACTTTACAGTTGGTGACATCCCTTTAGTGATCTGAAACTGCTTTTAGAACAAGCATTCCAGTTACGTCGGTCCGCGCCTTAAACAATAGATGTAAACGTCTCTACTCAACAGCAGCGAATCGTCATCGTGAGTGATTTGATCTCTGAAATTTGGTGAGTAAATTTAACATTCTTGAAGACGTGTGACAAAAGCGCACGCATTATTGATGTTAACATTTCACCATAATATTCAGAAAAACTAACTCACTCAGCTATGGTCCTCATAAAGGACGGAAAACTTGAAAAGATGATATTATCTGCATGGACAACAACATTAAAATTCACACTAGACAAATTAGCACGTAGAGGGATCACAATTCACTCTAGCGAGTTTGAAATATATCGTTTCTGGACGATCAATGAGGGGGACATGGCGGAAGGCCTTGCGTCTTTATTATTACAAAAGAAAGTGAAGGAACTTGAAACACTTCGCAATTCAATGCAAATGACTGATGCAAAAGATGTTGTGAACACCGATGCTGTTTCTGATCATGTTTTGCAATCTTGTTCTGATGTGAGAGATGCTGATGTTTCTAATGAGGTCCCTGCAGACATTGTTTTGCAAGACAATCCAAACACCAGGAGGTCTGTCTCTCCTGGACCTGATGAATACGCAATGGCGGCCGTCCAACGCATGGACACCAAAAGTCAAGACCTAAGCAAGAAACGACAAGGCCACAAACGCGGACCCAAAGCGAGCAGATTCTGCAATTCGTGCCATAAAGTGGGCCATGACGAGCAACAATGCTGGACCCTCGGATTGGGGAAACCTCCGCCATATTACCTGAAGCGCCGCGAGCGAAACAAGCCTCCTCACAAACAACAAAACGGTTTGCAAGATGAACTTCTCACTATGATCAAATCTGCAGTTAAAAATGAGACATCACGGATAATTAGACTGTTCAGCCGGGTCTTAACACCTTTCAATGCATAGCCATCTCACAGCTAATGATAACCTGTAACAGTGCCCTCTCGAGGTTGTTTTCTCTGATGAGAAATTTGTTAGTCACATATCCAGACAATGAGTTTTTGTTTATTTAATTTGAAGATGATACGATATGTACTGGCTTTGTTGTATACCCCTGTAGAGGGATAGACCTTTAAGTGTTTCTGCTTGTGTTGTAGCCATTTTTGTCTTTCTCAAGTTTTTTATGTTCTTGTTTTATTTTGACTTATGTTATTTACATCTTATCACGTTTACTTAATTTATTGTTATTTTTGGTTGCTTATGTATATCTCTTTAAGTTCATTTGCACGTGTAATGGTAATTGGTGATTGGGTAATAGATTGCAATTAGGCAGATTGGCTGCACTTTCGTCATTTTTTGTATATATGTCACGGGTGCAACTCATCACGTGGTGCTTGAATTGGTTGGCAAATGTTGGGTTGTAGTCGAGGTGGCAAAATACAATTTTTTGACCATTTCTGATAACGAACTGTGGATATCTTGGAACGTTGGAATTAAGTTGGACTTGACAATAAATGGAATACTTTTGGAATAGACTTTCGTTGTCAGAGTGCGTGCAAAACGGCCACCTTTCCACTACACCCACGGCCTGGTCTTGAGCGTTTGGAAAACTCCAGAAAAGGCCGCGACATTTAAGTCAAAAAATTGTATGGACTGCATGAAAGCACGTTTGGACTTTGGACTACCTTTGGACTACTTTGGATTACGGAACTCTGTTTTTGGTTTGGATTCGCACACATCCCGCAAAGCTTGTGAGTACACGCGGTGAATTGAATTGTTTGTTAATGACCCGAAGTGTCGGGAAGACGCCAAACTTGGACTGAGTATTTTGTTTAAGAACTTTTGACGCAGATAAAGCGATACACTTTTCAGTTGGATATTTTGACATTTGAAGATTGGATTTACTTTGAGTTTACAATGTCAGACAAAGAGGAAGAAGAAGACTCGGTCATCTTTTGCAAGAAGGAAAGAGAGCTGTGTAAGTTGATTAACACGCGCCGAGGAAAGCTTAGCTTTCTTACTCGCAAACAGAATGAAATTCAAAAGTTTATTGATGACCGAGAACAAAAGGACACGGTCCGTGAACATATGACAATTTATAACGATCATTTGGCACAATTTATGGAGCTACAAGTTTCTGTTCAAAGCATGTTAAATGACGATGAACAGGAAGCGGACCATAATGACTGGTACGAGCCGAAATTGTTGCGTATGAAGGACTTTATTGAGATGACTGAATTCTGGATTAATAAAGAGGATGACGAGTTAAATGGAACTCTACAGCCGCAAGACAGCGTTTCCCAAGTAGGCCGAGATCCCCCTGACGAACCCCCTGACGAACCTCCTGATGTCGTCGATGAATCCGGCAACAGGGCGCCTAGTAAAGCAGCATCGGTTGCCGCTAGTAGGAAGAGCGCAGCCTCCAGAGTCTCCGCCGCGCACGTACAGGCCGAAGTGGATCGCGCTGCTTTGGTCGCCAAGGCGCAGTCTCTGCAAGAGAAACATGCGCTCGAATTCGAAGAGCTTCAGCTAAGGGCACGGAAAGAAGCGCTCGAGTTAAAGACTGAATTGGCTGTTGCAGATGCAAAAGTGAAAGTTTACACAACAATGCAAGACCGGTCTGTGGTTGCGTCTGCTAGCTTGGCGAATTCTACCGAATTCATTCCTCCTGTGATTGTTCAGAAACCTATGAAATCAACAGAAAAACAGAAAGTGTCTCCTGTTAGTTTTAAAGCCTCTGCTTTGTCAATGCCTACAGGTAATGTGCATAAATCACCAAGCTTTAAGACTGAACAGTGTCTAGTGCATCCCCACAAAGGTCATTTGGACTTGGGAAACAATGCTCTAATAGAGATGTTGAGAAAACAAAATGAGATCACTGAGGTGCTCATAAAGCAGCAGAGAATGTCTTCTCTTCCAGCTGTGAAAATCCCCATTTTTGATGGTGATCCTTTGCATTTTAGATCTTTTATTAAAGCATTTGAGCAAGGAATTGAAGCTAAAACTGATAACTCGCAAGACAGACTCTATTACTTAGAGCAGTTCACAAATGGTGAGCCCAAGAACTTGGTGCAAAGTTGCATGCACATGAATCCCCAAACTGCATATGATGAAGCCAAGAAACAACTGGAATGGAACTTTGGAAACAGAGTAACCATCACCTCTGCATTTGTTGATAAAGCACTGAATTGGTCAGTCATTAAGCCAGATGATTCTCTGGGATTAAGATCCTATGCATTATTCCTAAGAAACTGTTCCAACACCATGAGTGAAGCTGGTTTTACTGATGAACTGGAAAATGCTACAAACATGAGAATAATTGTGTCCAAGTTGCCCTTCAGGTTGCGAGAGAAATGGAGAGTGACAGTCTTCAACATTGGAGAAAAACGTGATCGCAGACCAAAGCTGAAGGACTTGTTAGAGTTTTTGGAAAAGCAAGCAAAAGCTGCATTGGATCCTGTCTTTGGAGAAGCCCAGAAATCAAAAGAACAGGTAACTGTCAAAACATCAAACCCAATATACAAATCTAAAGCCAACTTTGCTACTTCTGTTGTACCTCAGCCAGACCAGATCAACAGACCTCAGCCAAGTTACAGCCGGTCAATGCCTGGAAAAGGTAATGCAACACAAATTCGTTGTCTCTTTTGTGACAAGCCCCATTCTATTGAACTGTGTGATTCATTCAAGCAGAAGCCAAACAAGGAAAGGGTAGAGTTTGTGAAGACCAAAGGTTTGTGTTTTGGATGCTTAGAACAAGGACACATGAGTAAGAGCTGTACCAAACGTTTGTCATGTGAGACCTGTCATAATAACCATCCAACTGTTCTCCACATAGAACCAAAAGGACCCTCAGAGCCGTCCCAAAGTATACAGAATGCTTTAGTGTCTGTAGCTGCTGGAAAGCATACTGGGGCCGGAGAAAGAGAATGTGCCCTGTCTATCGTTCCTGTGAAAGTGAAGTTGGATAAAGGAACCAAAACCGTGGAAACCTACGCCTTTCTCGACCCAGGCAGTACTGCAACATTTTGCACTGAGGAGTTGATGCATCAGCTTAATGGAACCGGGAAAGATGTGGAAATTCTGCTTAAGACCATGGGACAGGAAAAGCCTGTAAGTTGTTTTAAGCTTTCTGGACTAGAAATATCTGCCTTAAACAAAGATGATTACATGAAATTGCCTGACGTTTACACACAAAAGTCAATCCCCGTCACCCATGAAAACATTCCTAAAGAAGAGCATATAAGAAAATGGCCTTACTTAAGGAATGTAGAATTGACACCAATCAACGCAAGTATTGGGCTTCTTATTGGTGTGAATGCCCCTAGGGCACTGGAACCTTGGACAATTGTTAACAGTGAGGGTAGTGGGCCCTATGCTGTCCAAACTCGCCTTGGGTGGGTCCTAAACGGTCCACTCAGCCATAGTTTAGAGGGTGATGCACTTGGGGTTGCTTCTGTTACAGTGAACCGCACTTCAATTAGTGACTTGGAGGAGATGGTCATGCAATATAATCAAGATTTTGTGGAGCATCATTGTGATGAACAAACAAACATCAGTAAAGAAAACCATTCAGAAATCCTCCCGCATGACCAGCTGGAACAGGAGGTGGGAAAAGTGTGGCATCTACCGCATCATGGTGTCTACCACCCCCAAGAGAAAACATTGCGTGTCGTGTTTGATTGTGCTGCTACATTTGCTGGAACTCCTTTGAATAAAGAACTCTTACAAGGTCCAGACTTGACTAACACCTTGCGCGGTGTCCTCAATCGCTTACGCCAAGGTCCCATTGCCCTGATGATCGACATAAAAGGTATGTTCCATCAGGTAAGAGTAGCTGAGGAACATGTCAACTATCTGCGCTTCCTTTGGTGGCCTGGTGGTGACGTCACCAAAGATCTGGTTAAGCACAGAATGTTGGTGGTCCACATCAGTGGGGCAGTGTCCTCTCCCAGCTGTGCCACATATGCCCTCTTAAAATCTGCTGAGGACAATCAGAGTCTGTATTCAGAAGAAGTGATTGATACAATCAGGCATAATTTTTATGTTTATGACTGTCTTGAGTCCCTTTGTTCTGTACAGCAGGCCATCTCTCTTTACCAGCAGCTCATAGAGGTGTGTGCCAAAGCAGGATTCAGACTCTATAAGTGGGTCTGCAATGAACGCTCTGTCCTATCCCAGATCCCTAAAGAAAACCACGCCAAAGGAGTAAAGACACTGGAACTCAGCCGTGACCAGCTCCCTATGGAAAGAGCTCTGGGAGTCCAGTGGGATGTGGACAGAGACGTCTTCACATACAGCATCACCAAGAAACACAAGCCACTAACCAGTCGTGGTATCCTGTTTACTTGTGTGTTGCTTGTGTTTTGGGAAGGCAAGAGTGGCACCACTGAAACAACTCGCCATACCACGCATGGAACTCGCAGCTGCAGTCTTAGCTGTGCGTGTGGACAATATGCTCTCAGCTCAAACAGAATAAGACTCACCGGAACTTCGCTGTTGGGGACGTGGTCTTCATCATTGATGAACCGGCACCGAGAACTTCTTGGCCCATCGGACACATCACTGAGGTGATGGCAGTCTGCCAAGGATTTGTTCGTCAAGTTCGTGTCAAGACACAAACAAATGAACTAGAAAAGCCCATCAGCAAACTCTGTTTCCTCCTGGAAGCAGTGTAAAAGGCAACAGTAAAAGTTGACCTTCAACTGAGTCATGTGCTTGAACCTCTGACTCTGCATGTAAACTGAATCACTTACTGACTTGCTCTACATCTCATTACGCAACATACACCTTTTTGAACAAACATACAGTACATACATTAGCATATTTTTGGAACTTTCGTCACCTTTTTTATGAAGATTTGAAGATTTCTATGGACTATTTTTCTATAAAACAAAAAAATAACAAAAAAATGCATGTAATTAATGTGTGAACTTTATTATTGAATGGCTACTATTACGGTAATTGCTTGTATGACAAGAATTAGGGGCCGGAATGTTGTAGCCATTTTTGTCTTTCTCAAGTTTTTTATGTTCTTGTTTTATTTTGACTTATGTTATTTACATCTTATCACGTTTACTTAATTTATTGTTATTTTTGGTTGCTTATGTATATCTCTTTAAGTTCATTTGCACGTGTAATGGTAATTGGTGATTGGGTAATAGATTGCAATTAGGCAGATTGGCTGCACTTTCGTCATTTTTTGTATATATGTCACGGGTGCAACTCATCACGTGGTGCTTGAATTGGTTGGCAAATGTTGGGTTGTAGTCGAGGTGGCAAAATACAATTTTTTGACCATTTCTGATAACGAACTGTGGATATCTTGGAACGTTGGAATTAAGTTGGACTTGACAATAAATGGAATACTTTTGGAATAGACTTTCGTTGTCAGAGTGCGTGCAAAACGGCCACCTTTCCACTACACCCACGGCCTGGTCTTGAGCGTTTGGAAAACTCCAGAAAAGGCCGCGACAGCTTGAAAACACCTACCAATGCCAGTAGTATGCTTATTCTTTACATTTTTTTTGATATGTACTCATTTTGAGGGCTAGCCAAACAAAATAATCCTTGCTTTATACCAGTGTTGTTATCACCAAGCCAAAAGAGCCTCTGCGTGAAAAACTAGGCCTAGTCTGATATAAACAAATTGTTGTCGTTAAACGGTCCATGAGCCAAAGAGTTATGGATATGAGGTAAAATCTTTTATGACTACAGATAAGCCCCTGATAGAGAGATAATTCCTTAGGTGTGCATGTTACAGATTATTGACTAACACTTAGCCCTATTGAGTTGGATTTTGAATGCCTGTACCCATGTATCTGCTAAAGGGGACGCCCATGTGCAGTTGACTGCGTAGCAGATACAATGTACCGACATTTGAGATACTAACTCAATTTTGAACTCATTAATGAAATCTGATAAATCTTGTCATGTTTGTCCTCCTTGATTGTGGCCTTATAGGGCGGGGTGCTGGGTTGAGCTCGTCTAGCTCTTCTGTGCTGTGAAGCTTAACAGTCAGGGATGACTCATGCTTACTTCATTTTTCCAAATTAATTCTGCCAAGGGGACGTAGACAGTTGTACTAACATTCATGCTCACTCTAAAAATAATTTACACATTTAAGTATAAGATAAATGTTATATACTGACTTTGTTGTATGCTTATATAAAAGGGCATAGATTCTGTAAATGTTTTGCTTCAAAGCACATAGACAGATGTTGGTGGTACAATTATTCTTATAGCTAAAATATTGACTTCTTACAGTGTCAGAAGTGATAAAGCACATACACACAGTCACACACAAGTGAAATTTCGATTAATGATTTAAATTTCGAATTTTAACTGCTGGGATGAACTAATTTGTTTTCCTTTTAACCAATCATTTATATACATTCTTTGATTATTTTATTTGATTTTCTTGATAAATTTGTATTCAGTGTGCAAATAATGCCAGTAACAAAGATGAGTTATCTTATGAAACATTTTTTTTCAATTTGAGATACACCAGAATGTGTTTAATTCCATTTATTTTGAAATTTGTATATTGGTTTGTTTGTTTTGCTCTTTCTCTCTTTCCTGTCTTTTCCCTGTATAATGTTACAGCAGACAGACGATACTCTCACGATTCTGCTCAACTCCAGATTGCTTTTACACAAAGAAGAATGTTCCACGCTACAGCAATGCTCACCTGATCCTGAGAACTTGTTTCAGACCGGAGAAGCTCGGTCAACTAATGTCAAAACTACTCTGAGAGATTCCTTCGGACACTATGGACAAATATGTGAATATGGATGACCAGCTTTAATTTTTTGACACTTATGAGATAATGACTTCACAGTGTCAATGGGGCGACTGTAAGCTGGTAAATTTTCCATCTGAGAAACATCCCTAAAGTTCAGAACGGGGGAGACGACCTCACAGTTAGACTCCTTTGTGTCCAGGTGATCTATTTGCATTTGAACTGTTCCCATTGTGTGTGTGGCCGGCCATTTGGTGAAAGGCCCTCGGACACACCTCTTCTCCCCCTCTCCATGCCTGATGAACTAATGTTGGAAACTGAAATGTATCTGTTTCATGACAAATGATAATACATCCATGTTTGGTCTTGAATTAATACTTGTAATGTGGGCAACAGCCTGATCACGGTGTCATTGCAATCTAATGTATCTGTACATAGTTGTGGACTAAGAACTATATTATAGAGTTTTAGACGCCACACCCACTTTCAGGTAAAGAGGTCCTGCTGAGTGGGGGGTGGCTGGATGAATGAAAAAGAGAAGTTCTTGCAGTGACTCTCTCTCTTCCTGCTCTGCTCTGGTCTAGGCAAGAGGTCACACTGACCTCTCTGCCCCTCTCTCTCTCTCTCTCTCTCCCTGCCTTTTCTCCCTCTCTCTCTCTCTCTCTCTCTATCTATCTATCTTTTGATTTCTTTATGGGGTTTGTTATTTTCATTATTTGATATATTGTTTTATCTGGTATATGTAGCATTGTAACTTGGTAACTTGTTAAGGTTTAAGTCCAAGTTTATTGTTTTGTTTTGAGGTTAAGTTCATTTCCTCCTTTGTTCCTTTGTTCAAGGATAATTACTGATACTTTACTTTTACCTAAGGCTCAGAGCCTAATAAATGGTTAATTCTCCTCGCTCAGTTTGCATATCTCTAAAGTCTAGTTGTGCCATGCCATTCTCTGCCATAGTTAAACAAACGAGTTATTTGGTAATTTATTAGAGGTACAATATATCTATGGAGTCAGATTCTTGGTGAAATTCCTAATACAATTGCCATCTAACTTCTCAGATATTTTTACAGTCCAATTCAACCTCATCGAAGCGCCGGACGTAGACAGAACACGTATAAAAGTGGGAAATATATTGTCGTATATTTGGCCTACTTACACGTCCTACCCAGAGCCACTGGACTATTTCAGCCTTGAAATCAAGTTTGCTTCACTGTTACTTTACATGCAGACAATATAACACATTTCGAAAACATCAGCCCAAGAAATATTAACTAAAATTCATGTTATTTTGTCTTTCTCAAAACTTACTGCAAAGAGCGCTATTGAGGATGTTTTAAGGAGGTATGAATTCATTGATGCTTTATTAAGGGAGGAGCTAAAGGAACAAATATCAGAAGTTGTGTACAATATAAATCCTTTATATCACAGCACTTCAGAGAACGGTATCCTTTCAACACAACATAGAAGAGAAGCATATTTCAAAAGAAATGTTCAAGTGATTGACCCAGTTGAGTATCTTTATGATGGACTGCATCAAAATAGCTTTGTCTATGTCTCGGTTCTAAGAGTTATTGAGGTTTTGTTAAACAGAGAAGAGGTTTTGGAAAAAGCAGTTTTCCTCGAGGAGGAGTTGCCAGGATGGTACAAGTCAACACGTAGTGGGCAGTATTTCAAAGGAAATCCACGATTAGGCTGTCAGAGTGATGCTATTTCGATTGCTATTTATATTGATGAATTTGAGGTCTGTAATCCGCTCGGAACATCACGGAAGGTCCATAAGATCACTGCTGTGTATTGAATACTACTGAATTTGCCCGTGAAGTTCCGTTCCACTCTTCCCTCAATACAACTTGCTCTGCTTGGGAAAAGCTGTGATGTGAAGAGTTTTGGCTATGAGAAGTTTTTTCATCCTCTGGTGAAAGACATAGGTCGCCTAGAACAGCAAGGTGTGTTTGTCAAACTTCTCAATTCTAACCTCAAGGGAACTGTGTATTGTGTATGTGCTGACAATCTTGGAGCCCACAGTCTTGCTGGCTTCCAAGAACACTTTCATGCAGGAAATCCCTGCAGATTTTGTCTAGCTTCTAAAGATGAAATACAGACAGCGGATGCCAGCTCTTTCCCATTAAGAACCATTGAACAGCATAATGTCATCCTAGCAGAACTGAGAGACAATGATCAACTTGGCTGTAAGCTGGGTGTGAAAAAAGAGTGTGTCCTTGGTAAACACCTGTCCTCTTTCCATCCTGTAACAGGGTTTCCACCGGATCTATTACATGACCTCTTGGAGGGAGTTGTACCCTATGAGTTGGCTGTTTGCTTGAAGGAACTCATTACAAAGAGGTATTTTACACTCAGTGTTCTTAATACTTGTATCAGGTCCTTCCCTTACTTGCACTCAGATAAAGTGAACCAGCCCAAGGTCATTGCTCAGTCTAGCTTTGCAAAGAAAACTGTAGGTGGGAACGGACATGAAAACTGGGCATTGCTTCGTCTTTTGCCATTAATGATTGGCCATTATGTGCCAGAGCAGGAACCATCATGGGAGATTTTAATGGACCTGAAAGAGATAGTTGAGTTGGCTGTTTCATCAGAATTATCATCAGCATCTCTAGCCTGGCTACACAGAAAAATTCTTGATCACAGACAGCTAATTAAGGAAACATTCCCTGATTTCAAATTCAAACCAAAGCACCATTATATTGAACACTACGCTTACTTGGTTCAGTGCTTTGGCCCATTGATCGAGCTATGGACAATGAGATTTGAGGCCAAATATAGTTACTTCAAAGGGATTGTACATGATGTGCACAATTTTAAGAATATTCTCCTCACCTTGGCAAGTAAACACCAGCTCATGATGGCCCATTACCTTGAAGCCCCAAGTCTCTTTCCTCCCGCTATATCTGTGCAAAAGGTTAAACATGTCAAAACATGCACCCTTGATGTGCAACAAATGACTGCAGTGCTGCAAAAGTACCCTGATAGAGGAATTGTGAGCCTCACACCAGATGTACATCTGAATGGTACTCACTATAGTGATGGTATGGTTTTGTCCTCTGTAGAACAGAGTGGGTTTCCAGAGTTTTTCAGAATCCTCAGTATACTGGTGAATGGCAACACAGTGTCTTTCATTTGTAGAAAGCTGTCATCGTGGTATGTTGAACACTACAGATGCTATGAGGTTTCTGATACATGCACAACTCAAATTATTGAACCAGAGGACCTTATTGATCACTACCCTCTTATCTCGTACAATGTTCAAGGAAAGGTTATGATTTCTCTGAAGAGGTTTCTTCTGCACTGATTTCTCTATCAATGCATTAATGAATAGTTGATAGAACAGGCAAGATCAGACCTAGAGATGTACATAGTTATTGTGATTTGTTGATGTTTTTGAGGTAAAGTAATTGCAGAGCATTGGCTTCAGCTAATCTGTGTCTCTCTTTTGTTGTCACAGAGTATGTTGTTTCGCGTGTTGCTGGGTCCTGATAATGCCAGAAGAATCAATGTCACTGAAGCCCTCAACTCGGTCAGTCACTTGAAAAATATTCTGCAAGATAGTCTACAGATTGTGCAAGACTTTGAGATTCAGTTTGAGGATCCAGACTTTGGCAACCAGCTGTGTAATTTGACTGACATATCCGAACTTCCACCAGATAGAGCTATATTGAAAATAATCACCAAAGTATCTGAAGAGTCAGATAATGCTTCTATATCATCCCTTGACACTGCTAGTATAACTTCCTCTTCCAGTTCGGCAGCTTCTGCGTCATCTAGCTCAAATGTTAGTCCCATTAGCATACCTTTTAGACAGCGTGAAAATTCAGATCAGTGGCCTTCTCCTTTCCCAATACCTACATTTTCATATGATGTGGAATTGAGACTAGCTAAAGGGAATGAGATGTTCAGAGAACATGGAACACTGCTTGATGTTCCCAAAGATATGAAAATGGACATTTTGAATGCTCTATGTCGTTCCATGTTTTCTTATAAAACATACCAAACAAGGAAAGAGTTAGAAGTCGTGGCTGCTGGGTTAGTCAACAAGCATCCCTGTCTGAAAGATCCAAGCATGGGAACATGCTATGATTCTTGGACCACAAGGTTGTACTACAAAGTAGGAAATTACCGCCATAAACTCGGAGCAGCAGGTTGCAGTGAAGTCCGTGTTAACCAGAAAAGAACTGGAGATGATTCCAGGAATCGCTTGAAGAAGGCCAGACGATGTGAAGTGAACTTCCTTCCAACTGGGCAAACTGATGTAACTCTTCAAAATGAAAAAGCTGCTTTGCAGGAAGAAATGACAAAGAAATATTCCAACCATGCAGTTGTTCATTCCAAAATGGAACAGACATTTGCCTTACGAAGGAAAGAGATTGTTGATGAAGAGCCTTCAGTAGCTGACATTATGAGACAGTGGCCGGCATTATTTTTGGAAGAGCAAGTAAGTGCATAGAATTGAAATGATTTAAGCCCTTTCTGAAGCATGTTCATTTTGTATGACTAAATGCATCTAAATTATATGATCCAATAGGTTCACATGGAGTTTTTCAGAATCACTGGAGTCAATCTCAAGGAGACGTTCTTCTCTTCACTCGACGAATATACACCAAAGATCATCCAACTGTACAGGTCACGTAGTGGAGCCTTTGGAGAGGACTTAAAGACTCTACTGAACAAAATGGATGCCCAGGTAAACTTCTATCATGTATTTATTATGACCGCCGCTAGCGTAGCTAGCGAAGCGGTCATATAGTTGTTGTCAAAGTTTTTTTTTTTTTTTTTTTTTCTTTTTTCCCGTCATTTTTCGTCAACGATTCCCGGGACACCGTAACACCGGAGCGCATGAAACTTGGTGGGCATGTAGCCCCAGTAGAGTTCTATGGAAATTTTTCGTTTCGTCCCCGGGGGTCACTCCACCCCCGCGCTGCCCCCGCCCGAAGCCCAAAAATGACAGTTTTTCCTACCTAACTACCTGAACCGTGGCACCGAGGATGACAAAATGTTTATGGTATGTTGTTCTCTAGAGCTTGCATCAACTTAGCTTATAACCAGTCATTTGTGATTTGCCCCCCCATCGTAAAAATTGAAAATGCAATGTAATATTGCTTTAATTGCCCCTATCTTCAGATGAGATGTTATGAACTGCACCAAATTTCATGTGTATGATTAACCTGACACCCTCTGGGAGTATGCCAAGTTTTGTGGAATTTCATCCATGGGGGGCTATAAAATAAATGGATTTATGTGTACATTCAGGACTGTATACCCATCGGCCAGTAGATGGTGGTATTATCTGGAGTCTAAATCCCCCCCTGGGGGTTTCAAAAACTGTTCCAAACATCTCAATCTCTGCTAGTTTTTGTCCTAGAAACATATAAGTGACACCATTAGAAACCTTTAATCAACTAGTTTCCAAATATGTTTTAAAAGAGAATGGTTGCTCTGGGTGCAACAAACATGCAGGAACACACACACACACACACAGACACACGCACACACACACACACACACATAAATACACACACACACACGCATACCTACACACACACGCACCACTACATACACACATGTACATAAAACATTATACAAACACATGCACAAACACGCCCACACGCATGCACACATACACCCTTACACACACACACACACACCTACACACACCTACACACACACACACACACACACACACACACACACACACACACACACACACACATGCACACACACATCTTTGAGTACATTTTGTGAGACCACCGGAGCTGAGAAGTGAGTGTGTGTGTGATGTACTATAGCCTGTGTGTGTGGGTGCGTTTCTGTGTGCCCATCTGTGTGTTTGCATGTGTGTATATGTGTGTATGTGCATGTTCTGTGTGTGTTCTCTTTCTTTCTCTCTCTCTCTCTATCTCTCTCTCTCTCTCTCTATGTCTGTGTTATCTGTGTGTATTCTGTGTGTGTTCTCTCTTTCTCTCTCTCTGGGTGTGCCTGTGTGTGTGTGTTTGTGTGTGTGTGTGTGTGTGTGTGTGTGTGTGTGTGTGTGTGTGTGTGTGTGTGTGTGTGTGTGTGTGTGTGTGTGTGTGTGTGTGTGTGTGTGTGTGAGTGTGTGCCTGTGTATGTGTGTTTGTGTGTGTGTGTGTGTGCACACGCGCGCATGTGAGTGTGTGTGTGTGTGTGTTATCTGATATTGGAGTGACAGTGACGGCAGAGAACACAGTGAACATATACTCAGAGACACATTAAACACACACACAAGCAGACACACACTCACACTAGAGAAGCACTCATACACAAAAGCAAGCGCACACATGCACACACTCATTTACATACATAAAAGTTGCAGTAGGGATGGAGTAGGCGATGGAAACAAGCGTGATTGATATTTGCGGAGAGAATGTGCAGGACTGAGCGGCGGTCATATTGTGTATCGCTTTGCGGTACATCTAGTTTTTATGTTTATTGGCAGGCTGCATTGTAAACACTTTTATCCAAAGCAAAACATCTTTCTAACATCATTTACACACTTTAAATTATTAATTTGAAAACAAATACAATACAAAGGATATTTGTTTACTGCTTTGCTCTATCTTCCAGATAACCAATGTCATGTTGCAGAGGAAAACAGCAGCTTTGCGTGGCCTACCATTGTTTATGCGGGAGAGCACAGATTCCTTCTTCAAATCTTGCTTGGTATGTAAGCACAGTCATAATTTAATTGCTATCTAACCCATTTAGGGGTGTGATGATAACCATGTCCCAGATCAGCAGCATACCTCAGATAAATATAAATGGAATTAATGACATAGAACTACACTTCTTCCAGTGTAATAATCAAGGAACTTTTATTATTAAGTAAGGGATAACGGCCTACGAGGTGTGCTGTTATACAAAATTGATGAACAAGGCGGAGATGATTTGCTATTTTTTAGTCTTGCCTCTGCAGAGTTCATTAATTCTTTATAACAACACACCTTGAATGCTGTTATCTCACTGATCACCCGGTTACAACGTATCTAAGGGATGAACGTCACTTTAAAAGATAAGCTACAGAAAAGCATGCAGCTCATTCATAAAGAAACGTGTTCAGTTGCTGTGGTTATCGCTAGTACCAGCTGATTCCATTGTTGCCGGCAAGTTCAACTGGTGTTTACTATCCTTGGTATGGTTATCATTCAAAAGAGCATTGATAATAGACTTTTTCGCCAGATCTACATAGGTGTGCATTATAAGGAATTGGCACACACCCTTCTAGCCAATAAGAATTCAGTACACAGTTCCATTACACTGTTTGATCATTTGGAGTAACACTACAGTGCTGTGTTGTAAAGTGCCAGGTGACATTTTGAGCATAAGATCAAAACAAAATTGTGCCCTCAGGGTTTAGCTGTTTTTGCTAACTTTCCACATAAGGAGACCATATAAATTGGACCAAAATGTCTTTGCCTTGCAGGATACAGATGTGGATGTGGATGCAGGGGCGCACCTTGCCGACAGGCATGGCAAGCAACTGCTTGGAGCCCCGAGCCGTTAGGGGGCCCCGAGACCTCAGAGCGTTTACTGGTGCGACAAGCGAGAAATTCGTCAATAGAGATTGAATGGTGGGTTACGTGATTTTGTGTGCTCCTGTCCTGTCCTGTCTTACAAATAGTAGCCTACATGTATGCTATCGGCTTATAAACAGTGGATCTGTGTCCAAAAGAGTGCAAACAATCCTGAGCCCGACTAGCGCAAAGTGCATCAAAAAACACACCCATTCTTCACTGTTACATTGCTCCGCAATTATTAGTCGCAGCGAGATGAGATTGCACGAAAGAACAGAAGCGGGGCTTTCCAACGAGACTAGGCACTTGTCTGTACGATCAAGTATGAAAGTCATGAAGTTAAATCAAAGTATATCATATTTACAGTCTATATTGCTCTGCATAAACCGGCACATCCAGTCTCGCTTGAATTACTGGCAAACCCGGCATCGCATATCAGATGAAAGAGGGGAAACAGAGCTTTCCATTGATACCAAATACATCGATCCTTTTGTGTTATAAAAACAGACGAAGTGACAAACAAATAATAATGTCATATACTAGCTCTCGTTTGATTTACTCGTGAAATCGCGATCATAAAGATGACACGCATGTCAGATGAAAGAGGAGAGCTAGAGCTATCCACACAGATACCAAATACAACATTTTAAGTTATAAAACAGACCAAGTGACAGCAAAATAATAACTTCATTTAGCTCCACTTACCCTATGTTTTTGTGTGCGATAATAGCTGTTCATAATCCAACGTTATCATGTGTTTCTCTATGGCAAGGCACGTTCATAATAGCATACGGTTTTGAGATCCTATAGGCTATAGCAAACTCCTGTATGGTATCCAATTCAAGACTCATATTGCATCCAAATTTGTTTGACAAATAAACACTTTTTTTGCCTTTACTTTGTTCATTGCAATGCAGTAAAATAAATATTATAGAGAATCATCATGTGTGCACGTCATGTGTGCTACAACGCAAACAAGTCAGGTCAGATCAGCTTATTTCTGGAAGGTAGGCCTACACACCACATATTTCTGTAAATTGCTCAGACCCAAAGTATCCCTCCATCATGGTTCTTGCCATTTACAGAGCAGTCAGGCCTATACAACCAAGTCATGTCGAGCTGCTTGCTGTGGTGAGATACACGTCAAAATGTAAGAATTTGTATAGTAGCCTGCTTTTTGAATTTGTATTATTTAAAAATCTAAAATAAATCAATGCAAGTATTTATGCATGATATTGTGGCAGATCTGGGTAGCCTACACTGTGCTGAAAAAAACCCCCAGTATGTAGCATGTGTGAATGGCACTTGCAACGAATGATAAATGCTTGGCATAGGGCTAGCAACATGTTAAAAACAAGTTTTTTTTGTTGGGGGGGGGGTTGTGTAAGTAGGGCCCCCTAGGATTTTTTGATTAGGGCCCCCACAGACTCTAGAATCGCCACTGTGTGGATGGCGATGGCGTCAACACTCGTGGAGTCCAGATTGGGATTTTAACGGTTACTGAGGACGACACTGCTACCACTGACACAGATGCCAATGTAAGGTGTTTTGCTTTGATTATTGAGGAGCAGATCGTTCTTGATGACCTCCCTGACCTTCCAACTGCTATGGCCATCCTTTTTGGATTGATTTATGCTTTGAATATGAAGTATCCAAAGGAACTGAAATACATGTTCGAAACCATTCAAAAAGTTTTCCTGCGCCTTGATACCAAACTTTCTGCAAGGGTGCAATCGTTCAGAAACAAAATGCTGAGGTGCTGAGATGATGGACTGTGCAAATAAGAGACATTTTACTCCTTTTCTCTCAGCAATTTTTTGTCAAGGCTTGAGTGTAGTGGGAGCGTATGCAGACTCAGTAAGGGCAGTGTTGGTTCTTTTAGGTCATAACGTTCAAATGTAAAGGTTCAGTGTAAACACATGCTGACAGAACAAGGGATCTTGCTTGTTCTCCTAGTAGTTATTAACACCCCCAAAGACTCTGACAGTGAACATTTTTGATTCACCACCATGTACATTCAAAGGCTTCTGAATAAAGCCCAATTACACAGAGTATGGATGGAGCAAGAGTCAGGCTCCTTCACACACATTTAACAGACCAAAGGGGACTGTGACTGCCATACCTTGGCATTGTCCTAATGCCATCACCATAGCACATGGTGTGCTCAGAGAAAGGTAAAGTGTTTGATATGTACTTGACTAATTTATGCAGTGTACCTGGCTCTTAGCCTATGCAAACATTTTTATACTGCAAAGGGTGGTAATGTATAGTCCTTCTTGATCAGGCTATTCAAAAGGTGATCCTCAGGAAGGAAATAATGGATGTTGCTGTTTACATTACTGTGCAGCACTAGTTATGGTAGAGGTAACGTTATTTAGGTATATTTTTACTTTTTTTATAGGGTCCTTTGTAATGCTTGTGTGTGCACAGTCAAAATGGCAACTTTATGTTCAAGTCGGTTTTCAATTGTAAAGGTTCTGTAAGGAAGTCAAGCTTGATAGTTTACTAGGTAAACTTGCTCTGCATTTTCATTATGCATTTTTATTTGAGCCTGCCTGACTCTCTCTTTATTTTCTATTTTCAACTGCTTCAGTGTAATGAAGCATATGTGCAATCTTGAAGTACTTTATTTTTCACCACAATGTTAAGACCATAAGACCTTATATGGCTTGTTTGATATATTGGTAGCCTAATGATTAGGGCATACATTGTTATAGCCTCGCACTGCCTTAGTAAGATACATATTTGTGTGTGTTGGCAGATTTTTTATATAGATCAGTTTATTTGACTGGCTCTTAGAATTTAAGATTATTTTAATTACTGTTGGCACAGAAGACAGTGTTCTAAAAGAAGTTTCAAATAAAAAGTATTCTTTACTTAAGAATTCATTGTTTCTGCTGTCTGTTTTGTAACTGAGTGATAAGATGTGCATAGACAATTGCCTTTTATTTCTTGACGTAGTTCGATAAACTTAAAGAGCATAGTTTCAACTTCAGATTAAAAGGAAGCTGTATATACTTAGAAATGTAACGCAACCGGCTGCGAAGGATTTTTAAGTTTTCTCAACTTAAGTTACCATCTAGTTGTGCTAACCTGCTTTTCAAAGTTGAGGTGATACTGTAGTTTACCTGACTTATTTTTTCAATTTCAGCTTAGTTACACGTATATGTTATTTGCACTCGCAAAGCAAAGTTGAAGAAACTTAAAACACTGCTTTGTATGAACTCTGAAAACCTGGTCAGCACAACTAGACAGGCCTAAAGTTGAGTAAACTTGAAAATGCTTCGCAGCTGGTTGCGTTACATTTTTTAGTTAGCCTAACTTTTTATTTTTTACAGTGTACAGTTCCATAGCAGCTCCCCTGACTGCTCTGACGTCTTCCTCTACTAGGTTCCTCTGGAATGGGGATGCAGAGAGGGCCTTTCAGGAACTGAAGTCGCGATTCACCACAGCTCCTATTTTGACCACGCCTGAACCTTCCCGTCAGTTCATCGTTGAAGTGGATGCCTCTGATGTTGGAGTTGGGGCTGTTCTGTCTCAGAGGTCCTCTTCGGATAACAAGGTACACCCCTGTGCCTTTTACTCACACAGACTGTCTCCTTCTGAGCGCAATTATGACGTGGGAGATCGGGAACTCCTTGCTGTCAAGATGGCTCTACAGGAGTGGCGTCACTGGCTGGAGGGTGCCGAGAAGTCAAGTCAAGTCAAGTCAAGTCAAGTTTATTTATATAGCACATTTCATACACAGAGGTCATTCAATGTGCTTTACATAAACAAAAACCAAACAGTAACTAGAAATGCAATTCCAAGGAATTACCAGTGCATGAAAATGCAAAAATAGATAGATAATGTAGATATGGTTACTAAGGTGTAGCTAGGGTAAACATGGTGGTTGCATAGTTTACAGAGAGTTGATAGTGTGAAGGTAGACGTTTTAAAGATGAAACGTTCCAGTTCTAACTTAAGTAATGATTTCTATTCATGTTAAAATGTTGATTAGCTAACTTAGCTAATGATTTCTAGCAGTTGCGCTAAAAATGCTTATTATGCTAGCAATGCAAACTTTACTAACAATGCTAACCAGGTTGATTAGCTAACTTAACCGATGATTTCTAGCAGTAATGCTAAAAATGCTAACTATGCTAACAATGCTAAATTTGCTAACAATGCTAACCAGGTTGATTAGCTAACTTAGTTGATGATTTTTTGCAGTTATACTAAAAATGTTAACTATGCTAACAATGCTAACCATGCTAACTAGCTAACTTGCTAGTGAGGACTTTTATTTTGAAACATTTGTTGCTAGGGTATCCATGGTGGCCACTATCAGGAAACAAGAAGTTACTGCAGTATAATCATGTTGGTTGCTATGGAAACGGTCATAAACACTTAATTTTAATGGTTGCTATGTTGGTTGCTAGGTACATGGAGGTTTCATGTAGTTGACTGGAGGCATAGTGGATGATAACTGACAGTTGGAATGGTTGAACAGTTCAATAGTTGAGTAGTTACAATGGTTAAATGATTTAATAGTGTATTATAGCAGCGAAGACCTTTATTTTGAAACAGTTGTGGACAGAGGAAGTAGTGAAACAGGATCTGTAGTCTTAACGAGATTGTATGCTTAAAGCCTAAGACAGAAGGTGCCTCTCATATAGCGTTTACGCGTCCTCTCTCGCTCCTCACTGATCTACATAAAGAATGATGGAGCGGCAACAATGGGATAGTCTAGCCCTTCTTCTATCTTTCTTTATGTAGATCATTGAGGATCGAGGAGCGAGGGAGGACATATAAACGCTGCTTGAGAGGGACCCACAGTAAATACTTTAAAAGTTGTATGTAGATAGTCTAATTAATGTTGATAGACAGAATGTTTAATGGATGTTGATAGGCAGATTGTTTAATAGATATTGATTGACAGTTTAATGGGTGGATGAGTGAATGGTCTGAAGAAGATGAATGGATAGAAGGTTGGATGGAATGTGCCTTATATTCTTGTTAAGAGAGACACTGATACAGCTCTCTGAGAGTAGTTGACACAGGTGTAATCAATTTAACTGGCTAGTCTTAAGAGAGCCAGAGTAGCCTACTCTTAAAGCCTGAGACAGAGTAAATAATTTAAAAGTTGAATGTAGATAGTCTAATTAATGTTGATAGACAGAGAGTTTAATGGATGTTGATAGACAGATTGTTTAATAGATGTTGATAGACAGTTTAATGGGTGGATGAGTGAATGGTCTGAAGAAGATGAATGGATAGAATGTTGGATGGAATGTGCCTTATATTCTTGTAGAATGGAGAGACACAGCTCTCTACTGAGAGTAGTGGATACAGATACAGGTGTAATCAATTTAACTGGCTAGTCAGCCTGAGACAGAGTAGATTGTTTAAAAGTTGAATGTAGAGCGTCTAATTGATGTTGATAGGCAGACTGTTTAGAATGGGTGGATGAGTGAATGGTTTGAAGAAGATGAATGGATATAAAGTTGAATGGAATTAGGAGGACTTATTTTGATACTGTTGTGCGCAGAGGATACAGGGGAACAGAACAGAAGTCTTCAGAGAGATTGTAAAGCCTGAGAGAAACTGACAGTTGGTGCCCAGGTGGCTGACCAGCTGGGGTAACATTCTAATTGCTGCCGTGATGTCATAATGAGCCATGTTAAGTCTATGGGGGAAATTGTAATAGTTTTTAACTAATAGTTTAAAAAGTATAAAAGTTACAAAGTTGAAAAATACAAAGCCCACATCGCGTAAGTAAGACCTACGCGTCAAAATTTGAATGGAGTTTCTACGTTAAGCGGTTGAAGCTGAATTGCGTGCGTTAGAAGAAGAATAACTAGTAATGCAATTCCAAGGAATTACCAGTGCATGAAAATGCAAAAATAGATAGATAATGTAGATATGGTTACTAAGGTGTAGCAAGGGTAAACATGGTGGTTGCATAGTTTACAGAGAGTTGATAGTGTGAAGGTAGACAGTTTAAAGATGAAACGTTCCAGTTCTAACTTAACTAATGATTTCTATTCATGTTAAAATGTTGATTAGCTAACTTAGCTAATGATTTCTAGCAGTTACGCTAAAAATGCTTATTATGCTAGCAATGCTAACTTTACTAACAATGCTAACCAGGTTGATTAGCTAACTTAACCGATGATTTCTAGCAGTAATGCTAAAAATGCTAACTATGCTAACCATGCTAACTAGCTAACTTGCTAGTGAGGACTTTTATTTTGAAACATTTGTTGCTAGGGTATCCATGGTGGCCACTATCAGGAAACAAGAAGTTACTGCAGTATAATCATGTTGGTTGCTATGGAAATGGTCATAAACACTTAATTTTAATGGTTGCTATGTTGGTTGCTAGGTACATGGAGGTTTCATGTAGTTGACTGGAGGCATAGTGGATGATAACTGACAGTTGGAATGGTTGAACAGTTCAATAGTTGAGTAGTTTCAGTGGTTAAATGATTTAATAGTGTATTATTGCAGTGAGGACCTTTATTTTGAAACAGTTGTGGACAGAGGAAGTAGTGAAACAGGATCTGTAGTCTTAATGAGATTGTATGCTTAAAGCCTGAGACAGAAGGTGCCTCTCATATATAGCGTTTACGCGTACTCTCTCGCTCCTCACTGATCTACATAAAGAATGATGGAGCGGCAACAATGGGATAGTCTAGCCCTTCTTCTATCTTTCTTTATGTAGATCATTGAGGATCGAGGAGCGAGGGAGGACATATAAACGCTGCTTGAGAGGGACCCACAGTAAATACTTTAAAAGTTGTATGCAGATAGTCTAATTAATGTTGATAGACAGAATGTTTAATGGATGTTGATAGGCAGATTGTTTAATAAATATTGATTGACAGTTTAATGGTGGATGAGTGAATGGTCTGAAGAAGATGAATGGATAGAAGGTTGGATGGAATGTGCCTTATATTCTTGTTAAGAGAGACACTGATACAGCTCTCTGAGAGTAGTTGACACAGGTGTAATCAATTTAACTGGCTAGTCTTAAGAGAGCCAGAGTGTAATCTTAAAGCCTGAGACAGAGTAAATAATTTAAAAGTTGAATGTAGATAGTCTAATTACAGTGCATGAAAATGCACTGTACTGTTCTTCCTATTCTTCTTATTATTACAGTGCATGAAAATGCACTGTACTGTTATTCCAAGTCTTCTTCCGCAACTTCTTCTTATTATTCTTCTTCTAACGCACGCAATTCAGCTTGAACCGTTTAACGTAAAAACTTCATTCAAACTTTGTTGCGTAGGTCTTGCTTATGCCATGTGTGCTTTGTATTTTTCAACTTTGTAACTTTTATACTTTTTAAACTATTAGTTAAAAAGTATTACAATTTCCCCCATAGACTTAACATTGCTCATTATGACATCACGGCAGCAATTAGAATCTTAGGCCAGGTGGCCGGCCACCTGGGCACCAACTGTCAGTTTCTCTGGCTTTAAGCATACAGTCTCTCAGAAGACTACATATCCTGTTAACTGTTTCCACTGTCCACAACTGTTTCAAAATAAAAGTCCTCACTGCAATAATACACTATTAAATCATTTAACCATTGAAACTACTCAACTATTGAACTGTTCAACCATTCCAACTGTCAGTTATCATCCACTATGCCTCCAGTCAACTACATGAAACCTCCATGTACCTAGCAACCAACATAGCAACCATTAAAATTAAGCGTTTATGACCGTTTCCATAGCAACCAACATGATTATACTGCAGTAACTTCTTGTTTCCTGATAGTGGCCACCATGGATACCCTAGCAACAAATGTTTCAAAATAAAAGTCCTCACTAGCAAGTTAGCTAGTTAGCATGGTTAGCATTGTTTAAATTAATCATATTCTGTTCCCCTGTATCCTCTGCGCAAAACAGTATCAAAATAAGTCCTCCTAATTCCATCCAACTTTATATCCATTCAACTTCTTCAAACCATTCACTCATCCACCCATTCTAAACAGTCTGCCTATCAACATCAATTAGACGCTCTACATTCAACTTTTAAACAATCTACTCTGTCTCAGGCTGGCTCTCTTAAGACTAGCCAGTTAAATTGATTACACCTGTATCTGTATCCACTACTCTCAGTAGAGAGCTGTCTCTCCATTCTACAAGAATATAAGGCACATTCCATCCAACATTCTATCCATTCATTTTCTTCAGACCATTCACTCATCCACCCATTAAACTGTCTATCAACATCTATTAAACAATCTGTCTATCAACATCCATTAAACTCTCTGTCTATCAACATTAATTAGACTATCTACATTCAACTTTTAAATGATTTACTCTGTCTCAGGCTTTAAGAGTACACTCTGGCTCTCTTAAGACTAGCCAGTTAAATTGATTACACCTGTATCAACTACTCTCAGATAGCTGTATCAGTGTCTCTCTTAACAAGAATATAAGGCACATTCCATCCAACCTTCTATCCATTCATCTTCTTCAGACCATTCACTCATCCACCCATTAAACTGTCAATCAATATCTATTAAACAATCTGCCTATCAACATCCATTAAACATTCTGTCTATCAACATTAATTAGACTATCTACATACAACTTTTAAAGTATTTACTGTGGGTCCCTCTCAAGCAGCGTTTATATGTCCTCCCTCGCTCCTCGATCCTCAATGATCTACATAAAGAAAGATAGAAGAAGGGCTAGACTATCCCATTGTTGCCGCTCCATCATTCTTTATGTAGATCAGTGAGGAGCGAGAGAGGACGCGTAAACGCTATATGAGAGGCACCTTCTGTCTCAGGCTTTAAGCATACAATCTCATTAAGACTACAGATCCTGTTTCACTACTTCCTCTGTCCACAACTGTTTCAAAATAAAGGTCCTCACTGCAATAATACACTATTAAATCATTTAACCACTGAAACTACTCAACTATTGAACTGTTCAACCATTCCAATTGTCAGTTATCATCCACTATGCCTCCAGTCAACTACATGAAACCTCCATGTACCTAGCAACCAACATAGCCACCATTAAAATTAAGTGTTTATGACCGTTTCCATAGCAACCAACATGATTATACTGCAGTAACTTCTTGTTTCCTGATAGTGGCCACCATGGATACCCTAGCAACAAATGTTTCAAAATAAAAGTCCTCACTAGCAAGTTAGCTAGTTAGCATGGTTAGCATTGTTAGCATAGTTAGCATTTTTAACATAACTGCAAAAAATCATCAACTAAGTTAGCTAATCAACCTGGTTAGCATTGTTAGCAAATTTAGCATTGTTAGCATAGTTGGCATTTTTAGCATTACTGCTAGAAATCATCGGTTAAGTTAGCTAATCAACCTGGTTAGCATTGTTAGTAAAGTTAGCATTGCTAGCATAATAAACATTTTTAGCGTAACTGCTAGAAATCATTCGCTAATTTAGCTAATCAACATTTTAACATGAATAGAAATCATTAGTTAAGTTAGAACTGGAACGTTTCATCTTTAAACTGTCTACCTTCACACTATCAACTCTCTGTAAACTATGCAACCACCATGTTTACCCTAGCTACACCTTAGTAACCATATCTACATTATCTATCTATTTTTGCATTTTCATGCACTGGTAATTCCTTGGAATTGCATTTCTAGTTATTATTAAACTTCTTCTTCTAACGCTCGCAATTCAGCTTCAACCGTTTAACGTAGAAACTTCATTCAAACTTTGTTGCGTAGGTCTTGCTTATGCCATATGTGCTTTATATTTTTCAACTTTGTAACTTTTATACTTTTTAAACTATTAGTTAAAAACTATCACCATTTCCCCCATAGACTTAACATTGCTCATTATGACATCACGGCAGCAATTAGAATGTTACCCCAGCTGGTCAGCCACCTGGGCACCAACTGTCAGTTTCTCTCAGGCTCCTCTCTGAAGACTACATATTCTGTTCCCCTGTATCCTCTGCGCACAACAGTATCAAAATAAGTCCTCCTAATTCCATCCAACTTTATATCCATTCATCTTCTTCAAACCATTCACTCATCCACCCATTCTAAACAGTCTGCCTATCAACAACATCAATTAGACGCTCTACATTGAACTTTTAAACAATCTACTCTGTCTCAGGCTGGCTCTCTTAAGACTAGCCAGTTAAATTGATTACACCTGTATCTGTATCCACTACTCTCAGTAGAGAGCTGTGTCTCTCCATTCTACAAGAATATAAGGCACATTCCATCCAACATTCTATCCATTCATCTTCTTCAGACCATTCACTCATCCACCCATTAAACTGTCTATCAACATCCATTAAACTTTAAATTAAACATTAATTAGACTATCTACATTCAACTTTTAAATTATTTACTCTGTCTCAGGCTTTAAGAGTACTCTGGCACTCTTAAGACTAGCCAGTTAAATTGATTACACCTGTGTCAACTACTCTCAGAGAGCTGTATCAGTGTCTCTCTTAACAAGAATATAAGGCACATTCCATCCAACCTTCTATCCACTCATCTTCTTCAGACCATTCACTCATCCACCCATTAAACTGTCAATCAATATCTATTAAACAATCTGCCTATCAACATCCATTAAACATTCTGTCTATCAACATTAATTAGACTATCTACATACAACTTTTAAAGTATTTACTGTGGGTCCCTCTCAAGCAGCGTTTATATGTCCTCCCTCGCTCCTCGATCCTCAATGATCTACATAAAGAAAGATAGAAGAAGGGCTAGACTATCCCATTGTTGCCGCTCCATCATTCTTTATGTAGATCAGTGAGGAGCGAGAGAGGACGCGTAAACGCTATGAGAGGCACCTTCTGTCTCAGGCTTTAAGCATACAATCTCATTAAGACTACAGATCCTGTTTCACTACTTCCTCTGTCTACAACTGTTTCAAAATAAAGGTCCTCACTGCAATAATACACTATTAAATCATTTAACCATTGAAACTACTCAACTATTGAACTGTTCAACCATTCCAACGGTCAGTTATCATCCACTATGTCTCCAGTCAACTACATGAAACCTCCATGTACCTAGCAACCAACATAGCAACCATTAAAATTAAGTGTTTATAACCGTTTCCATAGCAACCAACATGATTATACTGCAGTAACTTCTTGTTTCCTGATAGTGGCCACCATGGATACCCTAGCAACAAATGTTTCAAAATAAAAGTCCTCACTAGCAAGTTAGCTAGTTAGCATGGTTAGCATAGTTAACATTGTTAACATAGTTAGCATTTTTAGCATAACTGCAAAAAATCATCAACTAAGTTAGCTAATCAACCTGGTTAGCATTGTCAGCAAATTTAGCATTGTTAGCATAGTTAGCATTTTTAACATTACTGCTAGAAATCATCGGTTAAGTTAGCTAATCAACCTGGTTAGCATTGTTAGTAAAGTTAGCATTGCTAGCATAATTAGCATTTTTAGCTTAACTGCTAGAAATCATTAGCTAAGTTAGCTAATCAACATTTTAACATGAATAGAAATCATTAGTTAAGTTAGATCTGGAATGTTTCATCTTTAAACTGTCTACCTTCACACTATCAACTCTCTGTAAACTATGCAACCACCATGTTTACCCTAGCTACACCTCAGTAACCATATCTACATTATCTATCTATTTTTGCATTTTCATGCACTGGTAATTCCTTGGAATTGCATTTCTAGTTAATGTTGATAGACAGAGAGTTTAATGGATGTTGATAGGCAGATTGTAGTCTTCAGAGAGATTGTATGAGAGAAACTGACAGTTGGTGCCCAGGTGGCTGACCAGCTGGAGTAAGATTCTAATTGCTGCCGTGATGTCATAATGAGCAATGTTAAGTCTATGGGGGAAATTGTAATAGTTTTTAACTAATAGTTTAAAAAGTATAAAAGTTACAAAGTTGAAAAATACAAAGCCCACATCGCGTAAGTAAGACCTACGCGTCAAAATTTGAATGGAGTTTCTACGTTAAGCGGTTGAAGCTGAATTGCGTGCGTTAGAAGAAGAACTAGAAATGCAATTCCAAGGAATTACCAGTGCATGAAATGCAAAAATAGATAGATAATGTAGATATGGTTACTAAGGTGTAGCTAGGGTAAATATGGTGGTTGCATAGTTTACAGAGAGTTGATAGTGTGAAGGTAGACAGTTTAAAGCTGAAACATTCCAGTTCTAACTTAACTAATGATTTCTATTCATGTTAAAATGTTAACTATGGTAACAATGATAACCAGGTTGATTGGTTAACTTAGCTACTGATTTCATGCAGTAATGGTAAAAATGTTAACTATGCTAACTATGCTCACAGTGTTAACCAGGTTGATTAGCTAACTTAGCTAATGATTTCTTGCAGTTATGCTAAAAATGCTTACTATGCTAACAATGCTAACCAGGTTGATTAGCTAACTTAGTTAGATGTTTTTTTGCAGTTATGCTAAAAATGCTAACTATGCTAACTATGCTAACCATGCTAACTAGCTAACTTGCTAGTGAGGACTTTTATTTTGAAACATTTGTTGCTAGGGTATCCATGGTGGCCACTATCAGGAAACAAGAAGTTACTGCAGTATAATCATGTTGGTTGCTATGGAAACGGTCATAAACGCTTAATTTAAATGGTTGCTATGTTGGTTGCTAGGTACATGGAGGTTTCGTGTAGTTGACTGGAGGCATAGTTGATAACTGACAGTTGGAATGGTTGAACAGTTAAATAGTTGAGTAGTTACAATGGTTAAATGATTTAATAGTGTATTATAGCAGCGAAGACCTTTATTTTGAAACAGTTGTGGACAGAGGAAGTAGTGAAACAGGATCTGTAGTCTTAACGAGATTGTATGCTTAAAGCCTGAGACAGCCTCTCATATAGCGTTTATGCGTCCTCTCTCGCTCCTCACTGATCTACATAAAGAATGATGGAGCGGCAACAATGGGATAGTCTAGCCCTTCTTCTATCTTTCTTTATGTAGATCATTGAGGATCGAGGAGCGAGGGAGGACATATAAACGCTGCTTGAGAGGGACCCACAGTAAATACTTTAAAAGTTGTATGTAGATAGTCTAATTAATGTTGATAGACAGAATGTTTAATGGATGTTGATAGGCAGATTGTTTAATAGATATTGATTGACAGTTTAATGGGTGGATGAGTGAATGGTCTGAAGAAGATGAATGGATAGAAGGTTGGATGGAATGTGCCTTATATTCTTGTTAAGAGAGACACTGATACAGCTCTCTGAGAGTAGTTGACACAGGTGTAATCAATTTAACTGGCTAGTCTTAAGAGAGCCAGAGTGTACTCTTAAAGCCTGAGACAGAGTAAATAATTTAAAAGTTGAATGTAGATAGTCTAATTAATGTTGATAGACAGAGAGTTTAATGGATGTTGATAGACAGATTGTTTAATAGATGTTGATAGACAGTTTAATGGGTGGATGAGTGAATGGTCTGAAGAAGATGAATGGATAGAATGTTGGATGGAATGTGTCTTATATTCTTGTAGAGTGGAGAGACACAGCTCTCTACTGAGAGTAGTGGATAGAGATACAGGTGTAATCAATTTAACTGGCTAGTCTTAAGAGCCAGAGTGTGTCCTTAAAGCCTGAGACAGAGTAGATTGTTTAAAAGTTGAATGTAGATCGTATAATTGATGTTGATAGGCAGACTGTTTAGAATGGGTGGGTGAGTGAATGGTTTGAAGAAGATGAATGGATAGAAAGTTGGATGGAATTAGGAAGACTTATGTTGATACAGTTGACAGGGGAACAGAAAATGTAGTCTCAAGAGACCCAGTGTGCCTGAGAGAGAGAGAGAGCTGCTGCACCTGGACTGGCCACCTGGCGTAACATTCTAATTGCTGCCGTGATGTCATAATGAGCAATGTTAAGTCTATGGGGAAATAGCTCAATGTTAAATCTATGGGGAAATCGTTTTTTAATTCATAGTTTAAAAAGTATAAAAGTTACAAAGTTGAAAAATACAAAGCACACATGGCATAAGCGAGACCAACGCAACAAAGTTTGAATGAAGTTTCTACGTTAAACGGTTCAAGCTGAATTGCGTGCGTTAGAAGAAGAATAAAAAGCCTAGGAAGAACAGTACAGTGCATTTTCATGCACTGTAACTAGAAATGCAATTCCAAGGAATTACCAGTGCATGAAAATGCAAAAATAGAAAGATAATGTAGATATGGTTACTAAGGTGTAGCTAGGGTAAACATGGTGGTTGCATAGTTTACAGAGAGTTGATAGTGTGAAGGTAGACAGTTTAAAGATGAAACGTTCCAGTTCTAACTTAACTAATGATTTCTATTCATGTTAAAATGTTGATTAGCTAACTTAGCTAATGATTTCTAGCAGTTACGCTAAAAATGCTTACTATGCTAGCAATGCTAACAATGCTAACCAGGTTGATTAGCTAACTTAACCGATGATTTCTAGCAGTAATGCTAAAAATGCTAACTATGCTAACAATGCTAAATTTGCTAACAATGCTAACCAGGTTGATTAGCTAACTTAGTTGATGATTTTTTGCAGTTATGCTAAAAATGCTAACTATGCTAACAATGCTAACTATGCTAACCATGGTAACTAGCTAACTTGCTAGTGAGGACTTTTATTTTGAAACATTTGTTGCTAGGGTATCCATGGTGGCCACTATCAGGAAACAAGAAGTTACTGCAGTATAATCATGTTGGTTGCTATGGAAACGGTCATAAACACTTTTTAATGGTTGCTATGTTGGTTGCTAGGTACATGGAGGTTTCATGTAGTTGACTGGAGGCATAGTGGATGATAACTGACAGTTGGAATGGTTGAACAGTTCAATAGTTGAGTAGTTTCAATGGTTAAATGATTTAATAGTGTATTATTGCAGTGAGGACCTTTATTTTGAAACAGTTGTGGACAGAGGAAGTAGTGAAACAGGATCTGTAGTCTTAATGAGATTGTATGCTTAAAGCCTGAGACAGAAGGTGCTTCTCATAGCGTTTACGCGTCCTCTCTCGCTCCTCACTGATCTACATAAAGAATGATGGAGCGGCAACAATGGGATAGTCTAGCCCTTCTTCTATCTTTCTTTATGTAGATATTTGAGGATCGAGGGAGGACATATAAACGCTGCTTGAGAGGGACCCACAGTAAATACTTTAAAAGTTGTATGTAGATAGTCTAATTAATGTTGATAGATAGAATGTTTAATGGATGTTGATAGGCAGATTGTTTAATAGATATTGATTGACAGTTTAATGGGTGGATGAGTGAATGGTCTGAAGAAGATGAATGGATAGAAGGTTGGATGGAATGTGCCTTATATTCTTGTTAAGAGAGACACTGATACAGCTCTCTGAGAGTAGTTGACACAGGTGTAATCAATTTAACTGGCTAGTCTTAAGAGAGCCAGAGTATCTTAAAGCCTGAGACAGAGTAAATAATTTAAAAGTTGAATGTAGATAGTCTAATTAATGTTGATAGACAGAGAGTTTAATGGATGTTAGACAGATTGTTTAATAGATGTTGATAGACAGTTTAATGGGTGGATGAGTGAATGGTCTGAAGAAGATGAATGGATAGAATGTTGGATGGAATGTGCCTTATATTCTTGTAGAATGGAGAGACACAGCTCTCTACTGAGAGTAGTGGATACAGATACAGGTGTAATCAATTTAACTGGCTAGTCTTAAGAGAGCCAGCCTGAGACAGAGTAGATTGTTTAAAAGTTCAATGTAGAGCGTCTAATTGATGTTGTTGATAGGCAGACTGTTTAGAATGGGTGGATGAGTGAATGGTTTGAAGAAGATGAATGGATATAAAGTTGGATGGAATTAGGAGGACTTAATTTGATACTGTTGTGCGCAGAGGATACAGGGGAACAGAATATGTAGTCTTCAGAGAGGAGCCTGAGAGAAACTGACAGTTGGTGCCCAGGTGGCTGACCAGCTGGGGTAACATTCTAATTGCTGCCGTGATGTCATAATTACAGTGCATGAAAATGCACTGTACTGTTCTTCCTATTCTTCTTATTATTATTACAGTGCATGAAAATGCACTGTACTGTTCTTCCTCGGTCTTCTTCTTATTATTCTTCTTCTAACGCACGCAATTCAGCTTCAACCGCTTAACGTAGAAACTCCATTCAAATTTTGTCGCGTAGGTCTTACTCACGCGATGTGGGCTTTGTATTTTTCAACTTTGTAACTTTTATACTTTTTAAACTATTAGTTAAAAACTATTACAATTTCCCCCATAGACTTAACATTGCTCATTATGACATCACGGCAGCAATTAGAATCTTACGCCAGGTGGCCGGCCACCTGGGCACCAACTGTCAGTTTCTCTGGCTTTAAGCATACAGTCTCTCAGAAGACTACATATCCTGTTAACTGTTTCCTCTGTCCACAACTGTTTCAAAATAAAAGTCCTCAACGCAATAATACACTATTAAATCATTTTACCATTGAAACTACTCAACTATTGAACTGTTCAACCATTCCAACTGTCAGTTATCATCCACTATGCCTCCAGTCAACTACATGAAACCTCCATGTACCTAGCAACCAACATAGCAACCATTAAAATTAAGTGTTTATGACCGTTTCCATAGCAACCAACATGATTATACTGCAGTAACTTCTTGTTTCTTGATAGTGGCCACCATGGATACCCTAGCAACAAATGTTTCAAAATAAAAGTCCTCACTAGCAAGTTAGCATGGTTAGCATAGTTAGCATTGTTAGCATAGGTAGCATTTTAGCATAACTGCAAAAAATCATCAACTAAGTTAGCTAATCAACCTGGTTAGCATTATTAGCAAATTTAGCATTGTTAGCATAGTTAGCATTTTTAGCATTACTGCTAGAAATCATCGGTTCAGTTAGCTAATCAACCTGGTTAGCATTGTTAATAAAGTTAGCATTGCTAGCATAATTAGCATTTTTAGCGTAACTGCTAGAAATCATTACCTAAGTTAGCTAATCAACATTTTAACATGAATAGAAATCATTAGTTAAGTTAGAGCTGGAATGTTTCATCTTTAAACTGTCTACCTTCACACTATCAACTCTCTGTAAACTATGCAACCACCATGTTTACCCTAGCTACACCTTAGTAACCATATCTACATTATCTATCTATTTTTGCATTTTCATGCACTGGTAATTCCTTGGAATTGCATTTCTAGTTATTAAACTTCTTCTTCTAACGCTCGCAATTCAGCTTCAACCGTTTAACGTAGAAACTTCATTCAAACTTTGTTGCGTAGGTCTTGCTTATGCCATATGTGCTTTGTATTTTTCAACTTTGTAACTTTTATACTTTTTAAACTATTAGTTAAAAACTATCACCATTTCCCCCATAGACTTAACATTGCTCATTATGACATCACGGCAGCAATTAGAATGTTACCCCAGCTGGTCAGCCACCTGGGCACCAACTGTCAGTTTCTCTCAGGCTCCTCTCTGAAGACTACATATTCTGTTCCCCTGTATCCTCTGCGCACAACAGTATCAAAATAAGTCCTCCTAATTCCATCCAACTTTATATCCATTCATCTTCTTCAAACCATTCACTCATCCACCCATTCTAAACAGTCTGCCTATCAACAACATCAATTAGACGCTCTACATTGAACTTTTAAACAATCTACTCTGTCTCAGGCTGGCTCTCTTAAGACTAGCCAGTTAAATTGATTACACCTGTATCTGTATCCACTACTCTCAGTAGAGAGCTGTGTCTCTCCATTCTACAAGAATATAAGGCACATTCCATCCAACATTCTATCCATTCATCTTCTTCAGACCATTCACTCATCCACCCATTAAACTGTCTATCAACATCTATTAAACAATCTGTCTATCAACATCCATTAAACTCTCTGTCTATCAACATTAATTAGACTATCTACATTCAACTTTTAAATTATTTACTCTGTCTCAGGCTTTAAGAGTATTCTGGCTCTCTTAAGACTAGCCAGTTAAATTGATTACACCTGTGTCAACTACTCTCAGAGAGCTGTATCAGTGTCTCTCTTAACAAGAATATAAGGCACATTCCATCCAACCTTCTATCCATTCATCTTCTTCAGACCATTCACTCATCCACCCATTAAACTGTCAATCAATATCTATTAAACAATCTGCCTATCAACATCCATTAAACATTCTATCTATCAACATTAATTAGACTATCTACATACAACTTTTAAAGTATTTACTGTGGGTCCCTCTCAAGCAGCGTTTATATGTCCTCCCTCGCTCCTTGATCCTCGATCCTCAATGATCTACATAAAGAAAGATAGAAGAAGGGCTAGACTATCCCATTGTTGCCGCTCCATCATTCTTTATGTAGATCAGTGAGGAGCGAGAGAGGACGCGTAAACGCTATGAGAGGCACCTTCTGTCTCAGGCTTTAAGCATACAATCTCATTAAGACTACACATCCTGTTTCACTACTTCCTCTGTCCACAACTGTTTCAAAATAAAGGTCCTCACTGCAATAATACACTATTAAATCATTTAACCATTGAAACTACTCAACTATTGAACTGTTCAACCATTCCAACTGTCAGTTATCATCCACTATGCCTCCAGTCAACTACATGAAACCTCCATGTACCTAGCAACCAACATAGCAACCATTAAAATTAAGTGTTTATGACCGTTTCCATAGCAACCAACATGATTATACTGCAGTAACTTCTTGTTTCCTGATAGTGGCCACCATGGATACCCAAGCAACAAATGTTTCAAAATAAAAGTCCTCACTAGCAAGTTAGCTAGTTAGCATGGTTAGCATAGTTAGCATTGTTAGCATAGTTAGCATTTTTAGCATAACTGCAAAAAAATCATCAACTAAGTTAGCTAATCAACCTGGTTAGCATTGTTAGCAAATTTAGCATTGTTAGCATTTTTAGCATTACTGCCAGAAATCATCGGTTAAGTTAGCTAATCAACATTTTAACATGAATAGAAATCATTAGTTAAGTTAGAACTGGAACGTTTCATCTTTAAACTGTCTACCTTCACACTATCAACTCTCTGTAAACTATGCAACCACTATATTTACCCTAGCTACATCTTAGTAACCATATCTACATTATCTATCTATTTTTGCATTTTCATGCACTGGTAATTCCTTGGAATTGCATTTCTAGTTAGCAATGTTAAGTCTATGGGGGAAATGGTGATAGTTTTTAACTAATAGTTTAAAAAGTATAAAAGTTACAAAGTTGAAAAATACAAAGCACATATGGCATAAGCAAGACCTACGCAACAAAGTTTGAATGAAGTTTCTACGTTAAACGGTTGAAGCTGAATTGCGAGCGTTAGAAGAAGAAGTTTAATAACTAGAAATGCAATTCCAAGGAATTACCAGTGCATGAAAATGCAAAAATAGATAGATAATGTAGATATGGTTACTAAGGTGTAGCTAGGGTAAACATGGTGATTGCATAGTTTACAGAGAGTTGATAGTGTGAAGGTAGACAGTTTAAAGATGAAACATTCCAGTTCTAACTTAACTAATGATTTCTATTCATGTTAAAATGTTGATTAGCTAACTTAGCTAATGATTTCTAACAGTTACGCTAGAAATGCTAATTATGCTAGCAATGCTAACTTTACTAACAATGCTAACCAGGTTGATTAGCTAACTTAACCGATGATTTCTAGCAGTAATGCTAAAAATGTTAACTATGCTAACAATGCTAAATTTGCTAACAATGCTAACCAGGTTGATTAGCTAACTTAGTTGATGATTTGTTTGCAGTTATGCTAAAAATGCTAACTATGCTAACCATGCTAACTAGCTAACTTGCTAGTGAGGACTTCTATTTTGAAACATTTGTTGCTAGGGTATCCATGGTGGCCACTATCAGGAAACAAGAAGTTACTGCAGTATAATCATGTTGGTTGCTATGGAAACGGTCATAAACACTTAATTTTAATGGTTGCTATGTTGGTTGCTAGGTACATGGAGGTTTCATGTAGTTGACTGGAGGCATAGTGGATGATAACTGACAGTTGGAATGGTTGAACAGTTCAATAGTTGAGTAGTTTCAATGGTTAAATGATTTAATAGTGTATTATTGCAGTGAGGACCTTTATTTTGAAACAGTTGTGGACAGAGGACGTAGTGAAACAGGATCTGTAGTCTTAATGAGATTGTATGCTTAAAGCCTGAGACAGAAGGTGCCTCTCATATAGCGTTTACGCGTCCTCTCTCGCTCCTCACTGATCTACATAAAGAATGATGGAGCGGCAACAATGGGATAGTCTAGCTCTTCTTCTATCTTTCTTATGTAGATCATTGAGGATCGAGGAGCGAGGGAGGACATATAAACGCTGCTTG
The DNA here is from genome assembly GCF_963854185.1 of Sardina pilchardus. Lineage (NCBI taxonomy): Eukaryota > Metazoa > Chordata > Actinopteri > Clupeiformes > Clupeidae > Sardina > Sardina pilchardus. Next base: position 21,611,330 of record NC_084994.1, on the reverse strand, counting down.
AGAGGGACCCACAGTAAATACTTTAAAAGTTGTATGTAGATAGTCTAATTAATGTTGATAGACAGAATGTTTAATGGATGTTGATAGGCAGATTGTTTAATAGATATTGATTGACAGTTTAATGGGTGGATGAGTGAATGGTCTGAAGAAGATGAATGGATAGAAGGTTGGATGGAATGTGCCTTAGATAGTCTAATTAATGTTGATAGACAGAGAGTTTAATGGATGTTGATAGACAGATTGTTGGGTGGATGAGTGAATGGTCTGAAGAAGATGAATGGATAGAATGTTGGATGGAATGTGCCTTATATTCTTGTAGAATGGAGAGACACAGCTCTCTACTGAGAGTAGTGGATACAGATACAGGTGTAATCAATTTAACTGGCTAGTCTTAAGAGAGCCAGCCTGAGACAGAGTAGATTGTTTAAAAGTTGAATGTAGAGCGTCTAATTGATGTTGATAGGCAGACTGTTTAGAATGGGTGGATGAGTGAATGGTTTGAAGAAGATGAATGGATATAAAGTTGAATGGAATTAGGAGGACTTATTTTGATAGCCTACTGTTGTGCGCAGAGGATACAGGGGAACAGAATATGTAGTCTTCAGAGAGATTGTAAAGCCTGAGAGAAACTGACAGTTGGTGCCCAGGTGGCTGACCAGCTGGGGTAACATTCTAATTGCTGCCGTGATGTCATAATGAGCAATGTTAAGTCTATGGGGAAATTTTAATAGTTTTTAATTTATAGTTTAAAAAGTATAAAAGTGACAAAGTTGAAAAGTCATAGCACACCTGTCCTAAGTAAGACCTACGTAACAAAGTTTGAATGAAGTTTCTACGTTAAATTGTTCAAGCTCAATTGCGTGCGTTAGAAGAAGAAGTGGAACTAGAAATGCAATTCCAAGGAATTACCAGTGCATGAAAATGCAAAAATAGATAGATAATGTAGATATGGTCACTAAGGTGTAGCTTGGGTAAACATAGTGGTTGCATAGTTTACAGAGAGTTGATAGTGTGAAGGTAGACAGTTTAAAGATGAAACATTCCAGTTCTAACTTAACTAATGATTTCTATTCATGTTAAAATGTTGATTAGCTAACTTAGCTATTGATTTCTAGCAGTTTTGCTAAAAATGCTAATTATGCTAGCAATGCTAACTTTACTAACAATGCTAACCAGGTTGATTAGCTAACTTAACCGATGATTTCTAGTAGTAATGCTAAAAATGCTAACTATGCTAACAATGCTAAATTTGCTAACAATGCTAACCAGGTTGATTAGCTAACTTAGTTGATGATTTTTTGCAGTTATGCTAAAAATGCTAACTATGCTAACAATGCTAACTATGCTAACCATGCTAACTAGCTAACTTGCTGGTGAGGACTTTTATTTTGAAACATTTGTTGCTAGGGTATCCATGGTGGCCACTATCAGGAAACAAGAAGTTACTGCAGTATAATCATGTTGGTTGCTATGGAAACGGTCATAAACGCTTAATTTTAATGGTTGCTATGTTGGTTGCTAGGTACATGGAGGTTTCATGTAGTTGACTGGAGGCATAGTGGATGATAACTGACAGTTGGAATGGTTGAACAGTTCAATAGTTGAGTAGTTTCAATGGTTAAATGATTTAATAGTGTATTATTGCAGTGAGGACTTTTATTTTGAAACAGTTGTGGACAGTGGAAACAGTTAACAGGATATGTAGTCTTCTGAGAGACTGTATGCTTAAAGCCAGAGAAACTGACAGTTGGTGCCCAGGTGGCCGGCCACCTGGCCTAAGATTCTAATTGCTGCCGTGATGTCATAATGAGCAATGTTAAGTCTATGGGGGAAATTGTAATACTTTTTAACTAATAGTTTAAAAAGTATAAAAGTTACAAAGTTGAAAAATACAAAGCACACATGGCATAAGCAAGACCTACGCAACAAAGTTTGAATGAAGTTTTTACGTTAAACGGTTCAAGCTGAATTGCGTGCGTTAGAAGAAGAATAATAAGAAGAAGTTGCGGAAGAAGACTTGGAATAACAGTACAGTGCATTTTCATGCACTGTAATAATAAGAAGAATAGGAAGAACAGTACAGTGCATTTTCATGCACTGTAATAATAATAACTAGAAATGCAATTCCAAGGAATTACCAGTGCATGAAAATGCAAAAATAGATAGATAATGTAGATATGGTTACTAAGGTGTAGCTAGGGTAAACATGGTGGTTGCATAGTTTACAGAGAGTTGATAGTGTGAAGGTAGACGTTTTAAAGATGAAACGTTCCAGTTCTAACTTACATGTTACACTTAACATGCATATGATTTCTATTCATGTTAAAATGTTGATTAGCTAATGATTTCTAGCAGTTACGCTAAAAATGCTTATTATGCTAGCAATGCTAACTTTACTAACAGTGCTAACCAGGTTGATTAGCTAACTTAACCGATGATTTCTAGCAGTAATGTTAAAAATGCTAACTATGCTAACAATGCTAAATTTGCTAACAATGCTAACCAGGTTGATTAGCTAACTTAGTTGATGATTTTTTGCAGTTATACTAAAAATGCTAACAATGCTAACCATGCTAACTAGCTAACTTGCTAGTGAGGACTTTTATTTTGAAACATTTGTTGCTAGGGTATCCATGGTGGCCACTATCAGGAAACATGAAGTTACTGCAGTATAATCATGTGGGTTGCTATGGAAACGGTCATAAATGCTTAATTTTAATGGTTGCTATGTTGGTTGCTAGGTACATGGAGGTTTCATGTAGTTGACTGGAGGCATAGTGGATGATAACTGACAGTTGGAATGGTTGAACAGTTCAATAGTTGAGTAGTTTCAATGGTTAAATGATTTAATAGTGTATTATTGCAGTGAGGACTTTTATTTTGAAACAGTTGTGGACAGAGGAAACAGGATATGTAGTCTTCAGAGAGATTGTATGCTTAAAGCCTGAGAGAGAGAGAGCTGCTGCAGCTGGCCTGGCCACCTGGCATAAGATTCTAATTGCCCTATTATGATGTCATAATCGCAATGTTAAGTCTATGGGGAATTTTTTATAGTTTTTAATTAATAGTTCAAAAAGTATAAAAGTTACAAAGTTGAAAAATACAAAGCTCCCATGGCCTAAGTAAGACCTACGCAGCGCAGTTTGAATGAAGTTTCTACGTTAAACGGTTGAAGCTCCATTAAGAGCGTTAGAAGAAGAATAATAATAACTAGAGAATGTAATTCCAGGGAAATTACGAGTGCATGAAAATGCAAAAATGTACAGATAAATCATGTAGATATGTTAACCAATGCTAACCAGGTTGATTAGCTAACTTAGTTGATGATTTCTAGCAGTTATGCTAAAAATGCTAACAATGCTAACCAGGTTGACTAGCTAAATTAGCTAATGATTTCAAGCAGTTACGTTAAAAATGTTAACTATGCTAACAATGCTAACCATGCTAACTTGCTAGTGAGGACTTTTATTTTGAAACATTTGTTGCTAGGGTATCCATGGTGGCCACTATCAGGAATAAAGAAGTAACTGCAGTATATGATGTTGGTTGCTATGGAAACTGTCATAAATGCTTAATTTTAATGGTTGCTATGTTGGTTGCTAGGTACATGGAGGTTTCATGTAGTTGACTGGAGGCATAGTTGAAGATAACTGACAGTTGGAATGGTTGAACAGTTAAAGAGTTGAGTAGTTATAATGGTTAAATGATTTAATAGTGTATTATTGCAGTGAGGACTTTTATTTTGAAACAGTTGTGGACAGAGGAAACAGTTTACAGGATATGTAGTCTTCACAGAGAGATTGTATGCTTAAAGCCTGAGAGAGACAGAGCTGCTGCAGGTGGGGCTGGCCACCTGGCATAACATTCTAATTGCCCTACTATGATGTCATAATCCAATGTTAAGTCTATGGGGAAATTTTAATAGTTTTTATTTAATAGTTCAAAAAGTATAAAAGTTACAAAGTTGAAAATTACATAGCTGAAGTCACCTAAGTAAGACCTACGCAGCGCAGTTTGAATGAAGTTTCTACGTTGAACGGTTGAAGCTGAATTGAACGCACAAAAAGCGTTAGAAGAAGAATAATAATATCGATAATAAGAAGATGTCGGATAACAGTAGAGTGCATTTGCATGCACTCTAATAATAATAGGAAAAAGCCTAGGAAGAACAGTACAGTGCATTTTCATGCACTGTAACTAGAAATGCAATTCCAAGGAATTACCAGTGCATGAAATGCAAAAATAGATAGATAATGTAGATATGGTTACTAAGGTGTAGCTAGGGTAAATATGGTGGTTGCATAGTTTACAGAGAGTTGATAGTGTGAAGGTAGACAGTTTAAAGCTGAAACATTTTGATTTGCTGATTTCTATTCATGTTAAAATGTTAACTATGGTAACAATGATAACCAGGTTGATTGGTTAACTTAGCTACTGATTTCATGCAGTAATGGTAAAAATGTTAACTATGCTAACTATGCTCACAGTGTTAACCAGGTTGATTAGCTAACTTAGCTAATGATTTCTAGCAGTTATGCTAAAAATGCTAACTATGCTAGCAATGCTAACTATGGTAACAATGCTAACTTAAACTAACAATGCTAACCAGGTTGATTAGCTTACTTAACTGATGATTTCTAGCAATAATGCTAAAAATGTTAACTATGCTAAAATTGCTAACAATGCTAACCAGGTTGATTAGCTAACTTAGTTAGATGTTTTTTGCAGTTATGTTAAAAATGCTAACTATGCTAACAATGTTAACTATGCTAACCATGCTAACTAGCTAACTTGCTAGTGAGGACTTTTATTTTGAAACATTTGTTGCTAGGGTATCCATGGTGGCCACTATCAGGAAGCAAGAAGTTACTGCAGCATAATAATGTTGGTTGCTATGGAAACGGTCATAAACGCTTAATTTTAATGGTTGGTATGTTGATTGCTAGGTACATGGAGGTTTCGTGTAGTTGACTGGAGGCATAGTTGATAACTGACAGTTGGAATGGTTGAACAGTTAAATAGTTGAGTAGTTACAATGGTTAAATGATTTAATAGTGTATTATTGCAGTGAGGACCTTTATTTTGAAACAGTTGTGGACAGAGGAAGTAGTGAAACAGAATCTGTAGTCTAAATGAGATTGTATGCTTAAAGCCTGAGACAGAAGGTTCCTCTCATATAGCGTTTACGCGTCCTCTCTCGCTCCTCGATCCTCACTGATCTACATAAAGAATGATGGAGCGGCAACAATGGGATAGTCTAGCCCTTCTTCTATCTTTCTTTATGTAGATCATTGAGGATCGAGGAGCGAGGGAGGACATATAAACGCTGCTTGAGAGGCACCCACAGTAAATACTTTGAAAGTTGTATGTAGATAGTCTAATTAATGTTGATAGACAGAATGTTTAATGGATGTTGATAGGCAGATTGTTTAATAGATATTGATCTTGATATTGACAGTTTAATGGGTGGATGAGTGAATGGTCTGAAGAAGATGAATGGATAGAAGGTTGGATGGAATGTGCCTTATATTCTTGTTAAGAGAGACACTGATACAGCTCTCTGAGAGTAGTTGATACAGGTGTAATCAATTTAACTGGCTAGTCTTAAGAGAGAGTGTGCTTAAAGCCTGAGACAGAGTAAATCATTTAAAAGTTGAATGTAGATACTCTAATTAATGTTGATAGACAGAGAGGTTAATGGATGTTGATAGGCAGATTGTTTAATAGATGTTGATAGACAGTTTAATGGGTGGATGAGTGAATGGTCTGAAGAAGATGAATGGATAGAAAGTTGGATGGAATGTGCCTTATATTCTTGTAGACTGGAGAGACACAGCTCTCTACTGAGAGTAGTGGATACAGATACAGGTGTAATCAATTTAACTGGCTAGTCTTAAGAGAGCCAGTGTATGTAGCCTGAGAGAGAGCTGCTGCACCTGGACTGGCCACCTGGCGTAACATTCTAATTGCTGCCGTGATGTCATAATGAGCAATGTTAAGTCTATGGGGAAATTGTTAATAGTTTTAAATTAACAGTTAAAAAAGTATAAAAGTTACAAAGATGAAAAATAAATAGCACCCATGTCCTAAGTAAGACCTACGTATCAAAGTTTGAATGAAGTTTCTAGGTTGAACGGTTGAAGCTGCATTAAGAGCGTTAGAAGAAGAAAAATAATAACTAGAAATGCAATTCCAAGGAATTACCAGTGCATGAAAATGCAAAAATAGATAGATAATGTGGATATGGTTATTAAGGTGTAGCTAGGGTAAACATGGTGGTTGCATAGTTTACAGAGAGTTGATAGTGTGAAGGTAGACAGTTTAAAGCTGAAACATTCCAGTTCTAACTTAACTAATGATTTCTATTCCTGTTAAAATGTTAACTATGGCAACAATGATAACCAGGTTGATTGGTTAACTTAGCTACTGATTTCTTGCAGTTATGGTAAAAATGTTAACTATGCTAACTATGCTCACAGTGCTAACCAGGTTGATTAGCTAACTTAGCTAATGATTTCTAGCAGTTATGCTAAAAAAGCTAACTATGCTAGCAATGCTAACTATGGTAACAATGCTAACTTTATTAACAATGCTAACCAGTTTGATTAGCTAACTTAACTGATGATTTCTAGCAATAATGTTAAACATGCTAACTATGCTAACAATGCTAACCAGGTTGATTAGCTGACTTAGTTGATGATTTTTTGCAGTTATGCTAAAAATGCTAACTATGCTAACTATGCTAATAATGCTAACTATGCTAACCATGGTAACTTGCTAACTTGCCAGTGAGGACTTTTATTTTGAAACATTTGTTGCTAGGTTATCCATGGTGGCCACTATCAGGAAGCAAAAAGTTACTGCAGTATAATCATGTTGGTTGCTATGGAAACGGTCATAAACGCTTAATTTCAATGGTTGCTATGTTGGTTGCTAGGTACATGGAGGTTTCATGTAGTTGACTGGAGGCATAGTTGATGATAACTGACAGTTGGAATGGTTGAACAGTTAAATAGTTGAGTAGTTTCAATGGTTAAATGATTTAATAGTGTATTATTGCAGTGAGGACTTATATTTTGAAACAGTTGTGGACAGAGGAAACAGTTAACAGGATATGTAGTCTTCAGAGAGATTGTATGCTTAAAGTCTGAGAGAAACTGACAGTTGGTGCCCAGGTGGCTGACCAGCTGGGGTAACATTCTAATTGCTGCCGTGATGTCATAATGAGCAATGTTAAGTCTATGGGGGAAATTGTAATAGTTTGTAACTAATAGTTTAAAAAGTATAAAAGTTACAAAGTTGAAACATTCATAGCACGGGTGTCCTAAGCAAGACCTACGTTACAAAGTTTGAATGAAGTTTCTACGTCAAACGGTTGAAGCTGCATTAAATACGTTAGAAGAAGAATAAGAAGAAGAAGCCTAGGAAGAACAGTACAGTGCATTTTCATGCACTGTAATAAGAAGAATAGGAAGAACAGTACAGTGCATTTTCATGCACTGTAATAAGAAGAAGAAGACCGAGGAAGAACAGTACAGTGCATTTTCATGCACTGTAATTATAGCAGATAAAAGCATAGATGGGCAAAGAGTAATAGTAATACAAATAATAATAATAATAATAATAATAAAAAGATCATAATAGAAAATAAAAACAAAGCATAAATCAAGATCAAATCAATAAGGAATAATTAACATAAAAGACTCCAGATGGAGTAATTAAGAGACAGTTAGCAGAAAGCATCTGAGAACAATTTGGTCTTAAGTCTAGATTTAAAACAGGCTGCAGTTGGGGCCTTTTTAATGTCATCAGAAAGTTGGTTCCAAAGCTGAGCCGCATAGCAGCTAAAAGCTGCTTTGCCATGTTTAGTTCTAACAGCAGGCTTTACTAAGAGGTTTTTCTCCTGAGACCTCAGAGGACGAGAAGGTGTGTACTGCTGAAACATGTCTGATAGGTATTTAGGTCCTGCTCCATTTACTGATTTATAAACAATTAGTAGTGTTTTAAAGTCAACTCTGTGACATACTGGAAGCCAGTGCAGAGATTTAAGAATTGGAGTAATGTGCTCAGTTCTTTTTGTTTTTGTGAGAACCCTAGCAGCTGCATTTTGAATCATCTGAAGCTGTTTGATAGTCTTTTTAGGAAGGCCTGTGAAAAGCCCATTGCAGTAATCAACCCTGCTAGAGATAAATGCATGAATGAGTTTTTCTAAGTCATGTTTTGACATTAGCCCTCTCAGTTTGGCAATATTTTTGAGGTGATAAAAGCTGATTTAGTTATCATTTTCATGTGACTGTTGAAATTTAGATCACTGTCGATTAATACACCGAGATTTTTAACAGTATCCTTTGATTTCAATCCTTTTGTTTCAAGGAGAGTGGCAACCTTAATCCTTTCCTCCTTTTTACCAAATATAATTGCTTCAGTTTTTTCTTTGTTCAGCTGAAGAAAATTTTGAGCCATCCAAGTGTTGATTTGTTCTATACACTGACATAGAGATTCAAGGGGACCATAGTCTTTTGGTGACAGAGCTAAGTAAATTTGTGTGTCATCTGCATAGCTATGATATGAAATCAAATTATTTTGGATGATTTGTCCAAGTGGGAGCATATAGAGGTTGAATTATAGTGGCCCCAAGATCGACCCCTGGGGAACACCACAGGTCAGAGATGTTGGTGTTGAGGTACAGTTGCCGATGGCAACAAAGAAGCTCCTTTCTTGTAGATATGATTTGAGCCAGTTTAGAACTATGCCTGTAAATCCAACCCAGTGTTCTAGTCTGTGTAGTAAAATATTGTGATCAACAGTGTCAAATGTTGCGCTAAGGTCCAGTAGCACTAGGACTGATGTTTTACCAGAATCTGTGTTGAGACGTATGTCATTGAAAACCTTAATGAGAGCTGTTTCAGTGCTGTGATTTGCCCGAAAACCAGACTGAAAGTAATCAAAATACCCATTTGATGTTAGGAAGGTGGTTAGTTGATTAAAGACGAGAAGCCCTTTCTCATCTGGACAGACCACAGGAACCTGGAGTACATGAAGATGGCTAAGCGTCTTAATGCCCGTCAGGCTAGGTGGTCCCTGTTTTTCAGTCGTTTTGACTTTACCCTGTCTTTCCGTCCAGGCTCCAAGAACGTCAAGCCAGACGCCCTCTCCCGGCAGTTCAGTGATCCTGGGGTGTCTCTTGCTGCGGAGACTATTCTGCCCACTAGGTGTTTGGTGGGGGCTGTCTCCTGGGGAATTGAGAAGAGGGTCCAGAGGGCACTGCAGAAGGAGCCTGGTCCAGATAACTGCCCTGCTAACTGTCTGTTTGTTCCCAGATCTGTTCGTTCCCAGGTCTTGCAGTGGGGTCACTCGTCTGGTTTGGCATGTCATGCTGGTGTCAGAAGGACTATGGCCTGTCTCCGGCAGCGCTTCTGGTGGCCCAAAATGGTGGATGATGTCCGTTCGTTCGTTGGGGCCTGTTCAACCTGTGCACGTAACAAGGCCTCCAATCGACCCTCTGCAGGTCTCCTGCAGCCGCTCCATATCCCCAACCGACCATGGTCACACATTGCCCTGGATTTTGTGACTGGACTTCCCTCCTCTGATGGTAACACCGCTGTCCTCACTATAGTTGACAGGTTTTCCAAGTCTGTGCATTTTGTGCCACTGTCTAAACTTCCCTCTGCCAAAGAGACTGCTGTTCTGGTGGTCAATCATGTGTTTAGGATACATGGACTGCCGTGTGATGTCGTGTCTGATCGAGGCCCTCAGTTTGTTTCGACCTTTTGGAGGGAGTTATGTAAGAACATTGGGGCCACCGCTAGTCTCTCCTCTGGATTCCACCCACAAACCAATGGCCAGACGGAGCGTGCCAACCAGGACTTGGAGCGCGTCCTGAGGTGTCTGTCTTCCCAGAATAACATGACTTATTCTGGGACTTCCTGGAGTCGGCACCTAGCGTGGGCTGAGTATGCCCACAACTCCTTGCCTGTTGCCGCCACTGGTTTGTCTCCTTTTCAATGTTCCCTGGGTTACCAACCTCCTCTGTTCTATTCCCAGGCAGCAGAAGCTTCTGTCCCTTCTGTCCAGGCCTTCATCCGGCGTTGCAAGTCCACCTGGAGGCGAGCTCGTGCTGCCCTGCTGCACTCAGGGTCCCAGATGAAGCGGTTGGCTGATCAACGGAGAGTCAAGGCACCCCGTTACCGGAAAGGGCAGAGAGTGTGGCTCTCAACCAAAGATCTGCCTCTGAAGGTGGACTCCCGGAAGCTGGCTCCTCGATTCATCGGCCCTTACCTGATCGAGCGGGTCCTCGGTTCTTCGGCGGTCCGGCTTCAGCTACCCCTGTCCCTCCGACGGGTGCATCCGACTTTCCACGTCTCGCGGATCAAGCCGGTCCGTCGCAGCCCTCTCTCTCCACCTGTGGCTGCCCCCCCTCCCCCCCGTGTCATCGATGGGGCTCCTGCTTTCACTGTCCGGAGGCTGTTGGATGTCCGGCGCTGGGGGCGAGGTCTCCAGTTCCTTGTTGACTGGGAGGGATACGGTCCGGAGGAACGCTCCTGGGTGCCTACTCGTCAGCTGCTGGATAAGACTCTTGTTCAGGACTTCCGTCGTCGGCACCCCGACCATCCCGCTCTGACGCCAAGAGGCGTACGTTGAATGGGGGGTACTGTCAGTATTCTGCCCTGGGACTCTGTTTATTTGTAGCCCTCTGCTGGTCTGCCTGTATCACTGCTTGTTTTTGTTTTTGTCCACCATGTGCTCTAGCCACGCCCCTGCCTCCTGCCTTTGTTCTGTTTCCCGCCACTTTTTGGCTCTCACCTGTTTCTCATTTGTTTGTATTACCTGCCCTACTTATACCCTGCTCTACTGGTGCCTCATTGTCAGATTGTCTTCCTCCAGTGGTGTGTGTACCTGTGCCTCTGTGGACTGAAACTGCAAGTTTGTAAGTTTGGACTTTGAATCTGATTTTTGAATCTGCCTGTTTTTGGATCTGCCAGTTTTTTGAATCTGCCTGTTTTTGGATCTGCCCGTTTTTGGAAACTGCCTGTTTTAGAATCTGCCTGTGTTGGAATTAGCCCTTTTTGGAATTGCCTGATTTTGACTGACTGCCTTATTTGCCTGTGGCTCGGCCACAAACTGTTCCCCCTGCCTACAATAAAGTAGTGAACTGTATCTGCGCTTGGGTCCAGTCTCTGAATCTGACACATTCGCATTTTGCTCCTAAAATGAATGCACACAAAGTGGATCAAAGTATAGTAAAATTTTCGCGCATCTGTATACAAATTTCAGAGTCGACAACTCTTACGCACCTGGCTGGACACTCACGCTTTCAGCATCAACCTCGCGCTCTCACGCACACGCAAGAAATGTCACTCCAAATCCATTCTTCTTTGTCTTAATCTGTTCGCAATCAGTTGGTGACTAGGGATGTAATGATTACCAGTGTAACGGTAAACCATGATCAAAATGCTGACTATAACAATTACCGTGTTCATTTCAAATATTATTATCACGGTTGATAAACACAGTGTAGAAACCGTGTGTTAAATTCAGCTACACCCGAGCCTGCATTTGACATAGGCCTGGTAGGCTACTATGAAAAAAAAATGGTACCCTACTGATTCTGTTGTCTAAATTATGGATTTAACCACGATTCGGTGTAGGCTACACCTGCTTTAAACAGACGGAACATTTTCACCGCAAACATGCGCTGTATCATATAGCCACTCTGCGTCTTTTTATGTAGGCCTATAAGTTCTCATTAAATCCATTCCACTAATGTTATCAGGAGAATACCGTAAAGTTTTATTACGGTATTTTGAGCGCTGATTGTCACTCATTGGATGTATATAAATAGACATACCAAACTCCAAGTCATGGTATTAAGATGAGCACCCAGCCAATGACATGATGAAGGAAAAAGTGAACGGGACAACTCACAATGCCATGCAGATGTGTGGACACACACACATTCAACTAGAATTTCATAATAATTAGTTCAAATACTAAATGAAAACAAAAAACGAAGTAAAATAAATTCTCACCAGAAAAGTGAAATTTATTGTCAACGGAAATTGTCGATACTGATGGCAGCGTTGTTGTTGTCTCCCAACCATCTGATTATGTTGTTGTTGTTGTTGTTGTGGATCATGATGATGGTGAAAAAGTATAACATGTTACTGGTTCAGTTTAATAGGGGAGATATGAGGGATGTGTATAATGAAGTTGGATCTCACCTGGCTCTACCTCCACCTTCACTGCAGTGGTGTTGATGTATCCTGCTTTGTTACACAATTCCACACACCAATATATCCCAGCATCCTCTTTTCTCAAGTCAGTGATGGTCACAGTGTAGATTCCAGATGTTGGGTCGTCTCTCAGAGAGAATCTGTCTTCTAGCGTCATGCCGGATTGAACTTTGTCACCGGTATTTATACAGTCTGAAGGTGATTGTCCTTTGCAGAAATATTTCATGTACTCATCTCTTCCAGTGTCCTTCCTCTGATACTTGCAGGTGATGGAGGCATTTTTGTTTTCATATCCAATAATATTCTCCACTATTAGTCAAGACAAATGTATAAAAATGTAATAAATATTAACTTTGTATTAGTGTCAACATTCTCTCAATCACTTTGTAAAGTATGACAAATATAATATTGTTCAATGCACTTTTATGCTTTATCCAATAACAGCTCATTATGGACATCATGTATGACATCATGACTTGTTCTCTTAACTCCACACTGATACTTCTCATTCACTCTCATATCCAGTGTCAGTTGTTAGTCAAAACAAATGCACCAAAATGTAGTAAATACTGTACTTTAAATTACTCGGCAAAGGCATTATGAAAAATAATATGCTTAAATACTTACATTGTTTAACCAACACCTGCAGCTCATTACGGATATCGTCATGACCGTATCTCTTAACTCCACACTCATACTTCCCAGAATCCTCAGCAGTGAGTCCAGTGATGGTCACAGTGAAGACTGTTGCAGTGACATCATCAGACAGAGAGAATCTCCCTTCTGCAGCTTGTGTCTGGGACCAGGAGGTCTGAATGAGAGTCTTTGATTCACTATGGTGAGGTGATCCCACTCTATTCAAATACTTCCTATTCTTCTCATACCCTTTATCATAAGGGCATCGGACCCTCAGTTCTCCTCCTTCATAACCAATCAGAGGAGACACATGCAGCACTGGAGAGGAAGAGGAGAGTGGAGATGGAGAGAGATGATGAAGCACAGACACAGCAGACACTGATGTACACAACAAACCACACAGAGGACAGAGAGAGAAGACAAAATGACAGAATGACATATAGGCCACAATGCATACCAAAGGCTTCTATTTGATATATCATATCTCTTTCCACTGGAGATAGAACAATAGATAACACAGAATACGGAGAGTGACAGCGTGACATTGGCTACAAAACATACCCAAGGCTTCCACTCGAGTTATCATATTCATTGGAGAGTGGACTCCACACCAGTACACAGCTGTGTCCTCCTCAGTTAGCTCACTGATGCTCACAACCAATGATCTTTTCTCTTTGTCATAAGTCATGGTGAATCTTCCCTTTGTCTGAGATATTCGACCAGTCAAGAATGAGCCGGAAAAAATTTTGTCCCAGATGTCACCTTTCACCTTACAGAAGATCTTGTTCTCGTATTCATACCACTCAGGGTACTGACAGCTCATGTTCACAGATCCTCCCAGAGCTCCAGTCACTGAGATCAACTCCCCATCACACAGAGCTGCCCAACCTTAAAATCACAAATCCAATAATCACATACAACATTAATGTGAAGATTGGTTACATTTACATGCACAGTATTCATTTATCTGACAACCATAAATGCCTTGGAAGTGCCATTTTCGTGTACACCTGTTGCATTTTACTTTGAATGGTGGATGTTTTACAGGAATCATCACATACAGTGGGTACGGGTTGAGAATGCACCTTCTCCCGCGGGACTCCCGAAGAGATCCCGCAGTGCGTCAAGCCGATTTTTTTCGAGGCTAAGGCAATGTACCCAAACAACCACCAGGTGGCAGAAAGTTTCAACTGCATTTAATGATGAAGACCGCATATCCGTCAATAGTCGACTCCTTAATCTCATTGAATCATTAAAATGAAGGTGATGACTGGCGAAATCATTCAAACGACACTTCAATGAACCATTGTTGAAATGAATGAAAATGGTTATAGAAATCGCCTACAGCCAGCGTTATAAGAAATATATAAGTAATAGTTAGTCTTCTTCCGTATTAAACAGATAGTCTACGGGACGCTCGTTCCGTAGGCTATTTTAAGGAACTATTCAATGCAGCGTTTCGTTATAAGGAATATATAAGTAATAGTTAAAGTCTTCTTCTGTATTGAACAGATAGCCTACGGGACGCTCTTTGATCCATATTTTAAGGAACTACTCAATGCACACACACTGGGTAAACTAGCGCGCTACAAACATTAAAATGTCAAATCATATTTATTTCTCTTTGTCGCCATGGTATTGGGGGAAACGCGGAGAGGCGAGATGGTCAGTCCTCGTATTTTTTCTTCGCGTTTCGTTATAAGAAATATATAAGTAATAGTTAAAGTATTTTTCTTTATTGAACAGATAGCCTATGGGACGCTCTTTGTTCCGTATTTTAAGGAACTACTCAATGCACACACACTGGGTAAACTGGCGCGCTACAAACATTAAAATGTCCAATCATATTTATTTCTCTTTGTCGCCATGATATTGGGGGAAACGCGGAGAGGCGAGATGGTCAGTCCTCGTATTTTTTCTTCGCGTTTCGTTATAAGAAATATATAAGTAAAAGTCTTCTTCTGTATTGAACAGATAGCCTACGGGACGCTCTTTGTTCCGTATTTTAAGGAACTACTCAATGCAAACACACTACAATGCAAAACACACAAAGAAAACACTAAACATATAGCCTACAACTTAATGACACTTTAATGCAGCGTTTCTCAAACTATGGGCCGCGAAACGTGGAGACGGCTGCTGGTCCGCGAGACATGGAGTGAAATTAGGTCCGCTTCATCTGATAATTTGCTGCGCAATTGACCAAGCAACCGCGGACCGACAGAAAAAAAAAAGCAAACGTTGCTGCTATCGGGAGGAAATGCTTGCTAATTTGATGTGTTCAAACATAGAGCCATACAATTAGGTGTGTCTGTTATTATGATAATTTTCGAGCATAACTGCTTGTCCATAGCTCAGTGACAGGTGTTAATAGCCTTGCCATAAGCACTGCTGCAGGTGCAGATCAACGAATACAGTAATGTTTTACAACCGCTGTTCATTCCGACATATCCCCACTCGGCGGTAGGCCTAGGCCTATTTAACTTTTTTTTTTTTTTTTTCAAACAACGTGCCATTCCGACATGAGGTCATTAATAGGCTATTAATGTCATAACTATTAGGCTATCATTAGGCTTACTATGCATGGCTGTAGGCAGCTTTGAGTCCACTGAGATCTGGACCTCATCGGTTTTGAGAGCTGGAAATGCATGTGTTTGCTAAATATCGGTTGTTGTGCATGTTGCGTTCGCGACTCGGGGAAGTGAAAGCAGTTCTGTAAAGACATTGCAAGTTTTCATGCGCAGCTGTAGCTGATTGTGAAAGCCGATTGGAAATACATAAGTTTAGAGCGAACGTTTCAACTATGTTTGCCATGGTAGACAAAAATACTCAAATAAAACAATAGCCTAAAAAATAACTGCATGCGTAATGGACACGGCTCTATATCCTAAATAATTTTCGAGGTTCGCCATTTGGTAATATGACCTATTCTTACTGACAATAATTTAGATTGAGCACAACTAAAGTTGCACGAAGGCAAAATACAGTCCTAAAAGCCTATTCTATATAGCCTGGCCAATATTGTAGATGTGCAATAAAAGCAGCATTTGCGTGCGTGCTTGCCGGTGAGGTGTAGCCTACAAAAATGAGCATAACATCTGATTATTAAAGTATGGCTATAGGATGGTTGGTTTAAAATTCAAGTGTAGTAAAAAAGTTTGTGCACATCCCCGGTCAAGGTGCAGAACAAGAGTAGGCTAAATCATAAAAAAATGGAAAAAGGTTCGCACACTTGAAATCCTTCTTTTTTGATTTTATTTTATTTTCTTTATCACAAAGGAATGACGTTTCGACCGTGTGGTCTTCTTCAGATTAAAATTCAAGTACGTGCGTTATTTAACCCCTCGAGACCGACTGCAGTCTGCTGACACAGCCAGACGACTCTCCCAACCCATTCATTCGTTTTGGCCGATATAACCCATTCATTCGTTTTGTGCGTATATAGATTCCTGCATGCTGAATTACCGTGACCCTTAGCCTACCTTGTGGATGATTTTTTCTCATTGGAATACAGCAGGACAGAATGCCTTTTATCTAACAAACGCAAAAGCTGAGATTGTTGGAAGGACTAGGCTACTCAACAAACTTGTTTTTCGTTTCTGGGAGATCTCGTTATCGTTTTGGATTGTCGAATTTTTATACTTATTGTTTGGACTTATGGACAATGAACTTTGAGGGGTGGTTGTTAGTGCTTTACAAAGCTTTGTGTTAATAAGTGTCGGTCCTCCTATCCTTCAGCTCACTGCGCGATGCAGTTGCGCATAGTGGCCACGAAGTCATTAACTGTTTACGACACAATACATGATACTTGTGTTTTTCGTGTTACTCTTGATTATAATAAGAGGCAAATTGTTACAGGACAACTTAAACTGACTTCCCCAATGCTTCCACGCAGCACATTACATTTTAATATAGGATGAACAAATATGGACTTGCTATATTAAATCCAGTAGCCTAATAATTCTATGTGCCACGTCCGATTTCGCAAGTGATGTAGTAGGCTACGTTTAAACATCGACAAACGTCTGTGAGACTACCCATTTCATGAAGAGCAATTGTCTTGTGCGATCATTCCCCCTCCCCCACACTGGTCTAACCAGTTCACTAGACATTATAGATTGCCTCCCTCCCCCCTCTCTCTCGACAGACACTTCCTGACACTAGGGCTCGGGATCATGACATCAAAACTTCGCGGGCACAGCCACATTGGCAGCTTCACTCCTTAGTTTACTATGGATTACTATGGATTTACTCCCGCCTTTTAGTGTGTTCCTGTTACTTAGTTTTTGCCTTCTTGGTCGTATGTTGCTGTGTAGTGGGGTGTAACAGTGCAACCCACGATCGCAAGAGGAAAATAATAAATCGCTACTATATTTCTGCTTCTTGTCTTGTGCATCTGAATGAATGGATATTACGTTCAGTGCGCTACCAAAT
The DNA here is from genome assembly GCF_963854185.1 of Sardina pilchardus. NCBI lineage: Eukaryota > Metazoa > Chordata > Actinopteri > Clupeiformes > Clupeidae > Sardina > Sardina pilchardus. Next base: position 21,594,027 of record NC_084994.1, on the reverse strand, counting down.
GGCGGCGATATTCCTAGAGTTCAAGGCGTGTGCCCGAGCCCTATTATGTAAATGTAAAAATGTGTGTGTGTGTGTGTGTGTGTGTGTGTGTGTGTGTGTGTGTGTGTGTGTGTGTGTGTGCGCGCGCGCGCTGAACCACGAATTCACATATTAACTTTTCTTTTCAGCAAACATCGCAATCATAAAAAAAATCGCAAAACTTTTTAATAAAATAATGCCTCTTGTCTTAATGGGTTCCGGAGGTTCGTAGAGTAAGTTTTGAACCCCGGTCGCTGACGTGTGATTAAGATGCCTCATCCAGCAGTTACGCCACCGTTCGAGTATCAATATCTTCGCACTTAGCCAAGAAATATAAAGGATTCAGTCAGTCGAGTTCATTTATTCGCAGCATGCACTTGAAACGCCGATCAAAAGTTCTGACATGTTAAACTGACGTTAGTCATTAATTCACCACATGATAAAATGCTGTTATATTGACGCACAGTAGCCCACAGTAGTCTATGTCTATCTCTGAATCAACATGAACATGCATAACGAGATCCATATATTCTAAGTTGCTAGAAACTTCTTTTGCGGAACTAGGCCTACTACTCGATGGTTACAATGAATCACCCTCACTGCCCTATCGCATATCTGACCATCCATACAATGTTACAAAATGCGCGATCTTCTCCATGCATGTAGCCTACGGTTATAAGTAAAGTGACATGATAGGCATGTATGCCTATTAAAGATATTTCTGTTAAATACATTTTATTTTCAGTTGTCAAAAGTGGTGGGGACAAAATCTGTGATAAAGTGCTGGGTAAGCTACCCAGCGTCGCCGGTTAAAATGAACATGCCTCCGTTTTAAAATAGCCTATAGGCCTACACATTTCTAAGTATTCCTAGCATAAATGTAGCCTAAATGTCCATCTTGACCATCTCTTTCGTCTTCGCCTTGACAATAATAGCCTATTCACGGAAATGCGGTTTGTAACCGTAATGAATTAATGAATTAATCTAAGGTTGCCTATCGAGTCTTTCAGGTTGAATTGAAGGCTTCTAAAACCATTTTCATTAATTTCAACAATGGTTTATTGAAACGTCGTTTGATTATAATTTCGCCAGTCATCACCTTCATTTTAATGATTAAATGAGACGGATTAAATGAGACGGATATGCGGAGCATTTCTCTCCCTCTCCATTGACCAAAACGTTGCTCTGGCATCTCTGCTGGACTGACTGAGTTATAGGCTACGTCGAGTGAGAGAGCCAGCTGTGAGGTAGGCTGTAAAACATTCGAAAACTCTGAAACTGCAATCTGACATGCCGAGCGTGATGTCTCTTTTCTCCGCTCGTCACCAGCGCGGTGTCCTCGGGTTTTTCCATGAGCCGAACCTTCATATTATTAGGGCGGTCTATGTTGCCCCCTTGCGGTTGCAGTTTTCCCGATGCTTCGGGAGTCCCGATGTGCGGGAAAGAAAGGAGCATTCTCAACCCGTACCATCTGTACGTATGCACTCACATACATGTCTATTTTGTTATGTGTCCATGTTAAATAGAACAGTTTGGAAAGTTATATTGAGTAGAGGAGTGGTCATATAGGCTACTGTATGTGTATGTCTGAAATAGGACAAAGTACATTGTGATGTATACTGCAACTCTATCATGAGTTGCTGTCAATGCAGGATGAATTCCTTATAAATATTGTCACCATAACGTCATCTTCTTACAGACAGAAGACATCAAACGTGTATATGTTATTGTTGAGGCCAAAAGAGATGTTTGTAATATAAACAAATATAAAATTACAGCTTCCTGCAAAGTGCTAAGTTAGTCAGTATCTTGCTCTTGTGTCAGACACTGATTTATAAGAACAGAGAGTTACCTGTGAGCAGGTAGAGGGTGAAGAGAAGGAGTCTCATCTTCAGCTGTAGTACCTGAGCTCAGGTGTTCCAGATGCGTCTTCTCTGTGTTGATGTTTTCAGTGCAGTGTGTCCGTTTCTCTGATGGCTGCTGTTTAATGTCTCTTCCTCTTTCACTCTTTTCGTGTTTGTGGTTTAGCACATTTATCAGCACGTCAACAAGATGTCTCCATCATGTCTCCATCTCTGGAAAGTTACTGTGCACAAACGTAAGCAAACATTGTGACGCAGACGGCAACACTATCATTTCTGATGAATATTACATCTTTTTCGTGCAGACATATAAGATGCTTACTATGTTATTGTTGAGGCCAAATTATTTGTTTGTAATATAATCAAATGTAAAATTATAGCTTCCTGTTAAGTTACTCATGATCATGCTCTAATGTCAGACACTGTTTTATAAGAACAGACAGTTACCTGTGAACAGGTAGAGGGTGAAGAGAAGGAGTCTCATCTTCAGCTGTAGAGCTCAGGTGTTGCAGAACCGTCTTCTCTGTGTCGATGTTTTCGGTACAGTGTGTCCGTGTCTCTGATGGCTGCAGTTTAATGTCTCTTCCTCATTCAGTCGTTTCGTGTTTGTGGTTTTGCACTTTTATCAGCACGTCAGCAAGATGTCTACATCATGTCTACATCTCTGGAAAGTTACTGTTTACAAAACGAAAACTAACAAACTGAAAATTAAGAATTGTGCTGCTGCACTCTGAAGTTGATTTTGGAATGAAGTTACAGATAGATAGAAAGAGAGTATGATACTGTATGTTGTGAAGGAAAATACATCAGTGAGATTGTCCCTCTCAAGCACAGCCT
>NC_084994.1:21452241-21591110 GCF_963854185.1 Sardina pilchardus | reverse complement strand
TGTCTTCCTCTGTTTGCTGCACATTCCTATGAGAAAAACATGACACAAAGTAAGACAATGACAGACAAATAAAAGCACATTGCTTTGATGTTCACACACAAGCCAAAGCCATCCCATATCTACCACACTTCTTCCTTATTAATTCATGTTTTAATAAATAAACAGCATGCATGTAACTTTTGTCGACCTAGCAGGATTTCATGAAACAAAAGCACAGCAACGAAGAAGTAACAATATATTCATAGATAGTCATTCTTCCGCCAAGAAATATACTCCTTCCATTTGAATAGTTGCCATACAACGAGACGCAGCCACTTTTGTGCTAGTTTTGTGGTAGCGCATTACTATAGAACGAAATGCGGTCAAGGTGTGAGGTTATCGTGATATTTACAACGGCATGGAACGTGATTCAGCCAATCACAACCAAGGACCGAAACGATCTGTTTTAGAATCAGATTTATTTACTTTGTGTTCTCATTGATGAATAGAATCTGGACACCCATGGGAAAGGTCTCCAACACTAGCATGGTGACGGTTGTAGACTCGTGCGTTAACTTTGGTCCATTGCTGGTTGTTTGGCAAAATCATTGGTCCAGCCCATTGCATTGGTCAGGCATTCATAGCGTTACTTCCTACTTTGTCTAAACTTTACAAACTGACGATTAGCCTGTTCGATTTGCATTGAGCTCAATGAGTATCAACCAGGATAATAGGTTAACTGGAAAAAGCACCATGCCAATCTCTTGAAGGGTATGTGATGATATGGGACTATTTTAATTCCAAAGGCCAAGGGAACTTTATCAGGATGTATAGTATCCTGGATCCATGAAATAACTGGCCTTTAAAATAAATAAAAACATATAAAAAAAAAACCCTCCTGATCCTCCGGGAATTTAACATGAAAAACAGGTACGCATCTAAAGAGAGTGCTTAAGGAGAGGTGTCAAGCCAAAGTCATAACAAAGAAACACATATCACTCTACATTCTTCAGTAAAATAGTCAAATAAAATAGAAAATACATTATAGAATCCCCCTTACCCTCTGCACACTGACAGACATCTCCGACACACAGTCTTTTGAGTTCAGCAGTCTCGGTCGGGTAGAACTTCACACAACGAACGTCTGAAAGAAGAAACATGAAAGGGAGGAAAATCATACATCTCTCTCTCTCTCTCTCTCTCTCTCTCTCTCTCTCTCTGTGTGTGTGTGTGTGTGTGTTAGGGTGGCCACACATTCTGGTTTTCCTGGGATTGTTCTCGTTTATTTTTTTTGGTGATCTTTTAAAGATTTATTTTTATGATGATTATGGCCCAACGATTGCCCTTCCTTTCCTTCTCAAACTATGTTGAAATTGCATCTTTAACAGCCCAATATTCAAAATTGTTTACCAGAAAAACGAAACAAACATTGCTGGGCTAAAGCACCAGATCTTTTGCACTCCTGGTGGGCCTAAATGTAGACTGTTTTTTCTCAAATCAAATGTGGCAACTCTCGTGTGTGTGTGTGTGTGTGTGTGTGTGTGTGTGTGTGTGTGTGTGTGTGTGTGTGTAACTCACCAGGGTCGTAGTACTCATATACAGTAACTGCTGCTGGCTGTATCATACCAACATCCATGACTTTGTGCAATTTAAAGGCAATCCTGTCTGGTTGTCGATGTGAGATCTAATGTGAATTCACAGGAAACAGAAAATACTTAACAAAACAATATCCATATCAAGTCTGTTTTTACATGTTACAATGCACCTGGAGTGCCAAGTTGCATGGTAAACATTACTCATTGATGTTGCTGTTTTTGTGTAGGCTACATAAAAGTAAGCTTTGTAGGCCTGTGTCACAGGGTGACTATATGGCCAGTGGGGGAGGTTTAAATGTAGCACAACAAGTCACGAGTAATGAATGTAACAGCTGTAGAGACTGATTAGATCATGCGTGCGATTGGTGAACGTGGGCGGCGGGAGTATTTTAAATGCCCGAGGGACCAGCAGTAGAAAAGGAGACGAACTAGGAGACGGACTGAAGAACGGACTAGAGTGGGAGGGATGCAACAGTGGGGTGGGCAGCGACGAACCGAGGCCGGGACGAGCGAGACGTTGGGGAGAGGAGACGTTGCTGAGTGCCGGAGCCGACCCCGAGACGAGGAAAGGCGAAGTGGATGCATGAACACGCTATGCTCGACGTCGAAACATCTCTTCTTCCAGCGCTCAGAGTACTTGAGGTGTGTCCTCTTGTGTGCTGTCACCATTCCTCCCTCCCAGGGAACAGTAAATTCAATGAGGAGAACCCTTTAATCCATGCAGAACAGCTAGACGATGTATGGCTGTGGACAGTGGTTGTTATAATCTCTCTAGGGAAGACCTGCCTCTTCCTGAGGTCCAACAACATCTGTCAGTCTTTGCCAGATGACAGAATGGTGTTTCTCTTCTGTCCAGGTGCTTGGACCATGTTTTTAGGTGTACAGTAAATCCTGCCAATGCAGACTTTCAGTGCTACCACTCTAGATCTCTCCAGGACCTCAGCCAACCTAGTCAGGACCTGATTATGGTGCTACCTAAAATGTCCCAGTGACGGCAACCCCTTGCGTGGGGCAGCCGTGGCCTATTGGTTGGGGCTTCAAGCTTATAACCGGAGGGTTGCCGGTTCGATCCCCAGAGTGAAGTGAAGTGCCCTTGAGCAAGGCACCTAAGCCTTCACTGCTACCCGAGCGCCGCTATATGAAGGCAGTTCACTGCTCCAGGTTAGTGTGTGATTCACCTCACTGTGTGTTCACTGTGTGCTGTGTGTGTTCACTAATTCAAGGATGAGATAAATGCAGAGACCAAATTCCTTGTATACGCAAGTGTACATGGCCAATAAGCCTGATTTGATTTGATCATGATAAGATATGCTGGGGGCTTGCCATGGAGTTGCTACACAGCGGGCACTTCCAAACCACCGGGAGAGACTCTGGGGGCGTGGAATTGGGTGTCATCGACCACCCTTAAAACATCTACGTTTAGGGCAGTATTTGGTAGTTGCATGTTATATATGAAGTGAACTGGGTCACATTTGGTCTGTCATTTTTTCAAAAGTGGGTCCTCAGTAAAAAAGTTTGGGAAAGTCAGGAATGTGGAGTAAGCTCAAGCCTAGCTCTCAGCAGCATCTTCCTCGACTTTGGTCTTTGTTTAAATGTTTCCTAGGTTGTTTATATCTGGTCGGTACAGCGGAGTTAGCTGGTCCTGCTGTTTTGGCAATCTCTGGGATTATGCTGAACAAGATGTTCGGTACCGATGTCCAAGCGTTCCTGTCGGCTGTACAATATGTACACTAAACATACTTTAATAAACTAACATACACAAAACAAAAATACTAATTTGCATAATATGGACACTGAGCCTTGCAATGCAACCAGGCCACCATCTTGGATCAAAGATGATTCGATTCTAGTACAGTACCTTATAAAGACAATGATTTAGATTCTAGTACCTTAGGAAGATAGATGATAAGGGAGCCTCTCTCTGAGAGCTTCTTGTCTTTTTCCCATTTCTGAATGAAGCGGTCTCTTCCTTCCTGCAGCTGTAGAGTAAAGATACTTTATTTGTCAATATAATTTCCATCACAGGTGGACAGTAACTAAGACCATTTACTTGATTACTGTACCTAAGTATGATTTTTGAGTATCTGTACTTTACTTGAGTATTAATATTTTTGGAAACTTGTGACTTACACAACGCAACACAACTTAGAACGCAGGACAATAGAGAACTCAACCGAGCAGTGGAATAATTGTATTTGGCACATGGATTGGGGACAGTCCCATAATTCATGTGACCAAGTTTCATGTCGGCACCTCATACGCTCTAGCACCAACAACAGGTCAAAGTTGAAAGTGCGTTTACGCACATAACTTTTGACCCGTTGGTCCGATTCTCAAAATCAAGTAACGTTGGAATCCTTGTACCAAGCCGAGTTGAACGCACCCTATGACGTCATTTTCCGACATTTCGGATTTTATCGACAGTGAAACCAATTTTTCACCGGTCACAAATTTTGTCCGTTTGACGCCAAACTTGACACACATCATCTGCACACCAAGCCTTCATACACGCATTGCTTTTCCTATTCGGAACTAAAACCGTTTGCCAGTAACCGCCAATCGAAATTAGCGGCAAAGCTGCCAAACAGGAAGTGAGCTAATTTGGCCTCTGACATCTAGGGGGCGCTGTAATTCAGAAACATGCCTTTTGACCTGTAGCTGCTGTTGTGTTTAGAATTAAAACAAACTAGTGGCGTCTGGTGATACTGTTGAAGGTCCTTATGTCGACAGAGGACAGCTTCTGACATCAACCTATTTGATTCACCCGTCATATTGGATTTAATGAAAAACACCAAAAAGTTTTCGTACGTAGGTCACAGATTTAATCTGATTCTCAAAAGCCTCAAAACAGGAAGTGAGCTCATATCTCAGCAACCCTTGCATGTATCAAAACCAAACTTAGTATATGGACTTATGACCAGAAGGACGCCCAAGATTTTGGTGACCTTTGACCTCTACGGTCACTGCAATTGGCAAAATGCATGTTGGATTGTAACTTTTGATGTGCTATAGACATGACACTTGAACCTCTGACAGTTTACGGCCATATGTCTGATTGCGGTATTGAGCTAACAGCCCTGAGTTGCCATAGTTACTCTGGCCTAACTGATTGGCCCCCTCATTGCTGCTTGCAGCTATATTTAAGTTATGGTTTTGTATTCGGCAGTGAAAATGTTTTAGATTTGTGAACAGAGAATGAGTAATGATTTAAATTGGAGTATATTGCATCCATTTGAACAGTTGCAAAGTTATGAAAATAGGTCAAATGTTTTTGTTGGATATGGAACTAAAGATCTCTTGAAGTCCTATGATATACACATGACCAACTAAAGATTATATTTCAATGCATTAAAAAGGAAAAATACTTGTACTTCTAAATACTTAAGTATTGGTAAAAGCAAGTGATTCTGTACTTCGACTTCTGACTTGAAAACTTTCACTTGTATTGGAGTAATATTTGACATAGTGTATCTATACTTCACTTAAGTAAAGGAATTCTGTACTTTGTCCACCTCTGAGAACCATACACTAATGCTTTAGTATAAACACTGCAAACATATGTTTAGGCTGAATGCATCTCACCTTGAAGAGGTCTCCTGTATCTACTTCAAATCCAGTTGGAATGGTGACATCCAGGATGGGCATCTTAGTGGAGTCCTTATTTGATAAAAACCTGAGAAAAACATGATTGTACAGTGGGTGTTACATTGTGATGGCCGTTTCTTTCATGTGTTGCTTGATTCACGCAGCTGCGTGAAATGTATTACAACTTATCGCCACGAGGTGGCAGTACAGTCCGCTGTAGCTTTGCTGCGGTGTGATTGATACTGTAGCCTACTGAATAATACTACAGTCATTTCCCGCATATAAGCCGCATTGTGTATAAGACAGTGTTTTATGCAAGTTAAAAGAGACAAGAGACAGTCTATGTATAAGCCGCGGCTAATAGTCTGGAAATTACAGTAAATATCACCTCGAAGTCACATGGTCATACAGTAGACTGTAGGCTAAATCACAGCCTGTAACTGTATAACTCCACCTTGAAGAAGAGGTGATAATGAAGGCAAATATGTGGCTTCAGATCTAACATCTAAAATATTTTAGGCTGTTCTTCAACAAAAGTGAGGAGAGGCACATAGACTTAGGAACTGTTCACAAATGCTCCACAGTGGAAATTAGTTCAGGTTCAAATTCTTTTGTGGTTGGCTGTACAAAACTCAAATAAGTTAAGGGAGTGTTTAATTCATGATGGTGGAAGTTGAATACAGTTGACAAGAGTCATGTGTGTGTTATGAATACTATGAATACATGGGAAATGTGTCTGTTCACAAATATGGTGGATAAAAAGCTTACAGTCCTTTCTTGACTGAAAGGTTTAAACTTACAAAACATAAATCCTTACTTTGGCAACCAGAAAAAAATAGCTGTACACAGCTACATTACTTACTGTACATCAATGGTGAGTAGATATGTCTCTTTGGCTTGATAACTTTCTTGGGCCTCAACTGGAAGATATGCATGGTTGAGTAAAACAGTACTGTTATTAATAATTCTAAAGATGTAATATGTACACATTATTATTTACTAATATACTGGTAACACTTAAGAATAACTAAATGTAAAACTAGCTCATTATTAGGTAATGATATAAATGTTAAGTTATTCTGAAGTGTTATCGATATACTATATTAAGAAGTAGCCTAATATAAATAGCGTTATAATATTATTCATGAGGAAACACACCAGTCACATTTTTGTGCTGTGATTTATGACTGAGACACCTACCACCCTACATCGACATAATATGTTAGAGTGCCTTAATTGCCCAACTATTAGCCACATTTTATACCCTGATTCTGCAACATTTCTTCAGCTATGAGGTACACGGGGGCAGTTAATATGGCTTTGTCTCTTTTAACTTGCATAAAACACTGTCCTGCAACTTGTACACAATGCAGCTAATACACAGGAAATTACTGTATTCAAACATGTCAATATATACACTGAACAAAATCATAAATGCAACGCTTGCCTCTATTTATCATGAGCTGAACTCAAAGATCTAAGACTTTCTCGACACACAAAAGGCTTGTTCACAGATCTGTCTAAATCTGTTTTAGTGAGCGTTTCTCCTTTGTCAATATAATCCATCCACCTTACAGATGTGGCATATCAAGATGCTGATTATACATCATGATTATTGCACAGGTGTTCTTTAGGCTGGCCACACTAAAATGCCACTTTAAAATGAGCAGTTTCACTATATTCATTTTTGGAGCTTTTGATCGTGTGGCGGCAACATCAAAGAGTGTCGCAACTCTCCCTTTCTATGGCTCTGAAAAAAATGTAATAAGAGCAATAGGTATAGCCTGATTGCCATCGACTTTCAAAGCTCTGCGAAGCTTTGGTCTGACTAAGAGCCTGTGCTCACCGGTTTCTCCAAGCGCATGGTTGACCCGCCTCCTTCAAGTGCCTCGATTTGCTACTGGTCGATGTCAGAGAGGGGTTTGCCGAGTTTAAACCAATCACAACACTCTTTCCTCTGAAAATGAATGAAGTGCTTCCGTTCAATCCATGGCCCTTTCCGAAACGAGTCCCTACTCACTTCGACTCGGTTAGCGAGTGAACTTCCTTTTCAAGTCCACTCGTGGGTGCGGAGAACACTCGCATTTGAAGGGTTAGGGGGTTAAAACAGCGCTACATTTTGGATGCGCTTGAAGGGAGAAGGAAGTTGACGTCATATTCGTTTTCATAGAAATTATGAAGGGAATATATATTAAATCGCCAATTAAGATGTTCTGGACACCCCTGTGTATTAGGATATACATCCCTCTTCTCTCCTTTCACTACTATGAGTGAGGAGTTGCATTTTATGCTTTATTTAACATGAAATTATAAAAGTGCTGTAAATGCGACCTGCACATGTGTTTAAATATTACAGCCTACTTCTGTACGATCTTGCACATTTTACTGAGTATCAAACTAAACATGAGTTGTTACAATGTAGCTTAACTCACGCTTTTGTCTGTAAATGCTGTCATACGGACCAAAAAACAACTGGCAGGGAGATACGCGAGCTGCACGAACACTTGAAAACGGTTGCCTCTTTAATTCAGCTGTCGGCTTGAAGCCTCAAATTGTAAACAAAGTAGCATAGTTGGCTAGCTTATTATAGTCTACTGGTTGGACTGTTCAGTTTCCCCACGTGTGTTTAAGTTGCAAGGTAGGCTAATACTTTTTCTCCTTGGGACAGTCCCTTTTGAGTCTTAGAGTTGGAAAACATTGAGATGATCAGTCAACTTGAATGCAAGAGTTTGAATCAAATTTGTGCAGTAGCCTACGCTATGATGCTAACCGAAATTAATTATAATGTCGCTAGTTGTCTTCTATGCGTCATTGCTTTCACGATTGTGAATGTGCATGTCGAGGGGCGGGTGTCCATTGAGCGCGCACGAGAGAGGGAGAGGGAGAGAGAGAGCGGGCCAAGGGGGTTACTTATATACAGTTTGGCAAAGTTGCACGCATAGTCTACAATTAAAACTTGTGAAGGAAACGTATGCTTTCACCCGAGCAGCGTCAGGTGCACCTAGAATTATTTTCAGGCACACTCTTAAATTTTGGGCGCATATGCACTCTGGAGCCCTGGACCGGGCAACGTTAGCACCCCTCCGTAGGCTGTCGAACACATGACACTCTTGGAGCTTAATCCCATGCTTCACGGACAAATGTTTTAACATATTGCTGGTATTACTACCCTTACACGATAACAATACTGTACTGGTTGCAGACGGCAGAATATTCATCATGTTTAGTGAACTGGGGCCAGGCTTTGGATCTCTTCCTCCTCTCGGGGTTGACTTGTAGTATGAGTCGTCGCAGAGGGCGTGTAGTCACACAAAATTTCAGGAAAACCGGAAAAAGTCCGACGTCATGCAGGCTGAGGGAATCGTTAAGAGAATCGATAACAAAAAAGACGTACGATGTCGATGGAATTGATAAGTTAAACCCGGTTCCAAGACGGAACCGGTTATCGATGCCCAACCCTATGACTTGCTCCTGGAGGCGTGGTAGCCCCTCTCCCTAGGCACTTCACTCGACTCAAAATTCATTTCGGATGATACTTAATGTGGCGGACCCTCGCGTGAACGCGCAAACTAAGTGGAAGTGTGTAGGACTAGGGTTTAGGGGCAGGTTTCGGAAAGGGCCCATGTGTTATGGTCGCAGTTCTGCTGCGTCACTGCCTTGAACACGCCTCTACCCAGAGCCGTTGGAGCTGCTCAAAGTTGATTGGTTCTCGACCAAAGGGGGCAGTTCCGCAGTTTTGCGGAATTCAGAAATCCTGCCCGATCACCAGTTGGCCAGACCAGCGACAGCAACGGCGAAGGTCTTACGTCACTGGGAGGGCGTGCCAGGCTACAATAGGTAGGAACGTCTACTCCATATCGCGGCCGGAACTGGAAACCAAAACACCAATTTTTGTATAGCAAAACTACCTGACAAACGCAGTGCAACACATCTCCTTTGCATAGAGTTGATCAGGTTGTTAACTGTGGCCTGTGGAATGTTCAATGGCTGTGCAAAGTTGCTGGATATTGGCAGGACCTGGACCATTCTGTCGTATGTCGATCCAGAGCATCCCAAACATGCTCAATGGGTAACATGTCCGGTGAGTATGCTGGCCATGCAAGAACTGGGATATTTATGTGTGCAGATCCTTGCAACATGGGGCCGTGCATTATCATGCTGCAACATGAGGTGGATGAATGGCAAAACAATGGGCCTTACAATCTCGTCACAGTATCTCTGTGCATTGCATAAGCAAAGGAGAAGAGCTCATTAACACATATTTGGACATATTTGTGAACAGTATTTGAGAGAAATAGTCCTTTTGTGTGTATAGAGAAAGTCTTAGATCTTTGAGTTCAGCTCATGATGAATGGGGTCAAAAGCGAATGTGTTGCGTTTATAATTGTGTTCAGCGTATTTACAGTGTGCATTTAGCTAACACTTCTATCCAAAGCAACTTCCAGATACCAATTTGCAGGGGCAAATCTCCCTGGAGCAGTACAAATTGAGGTCAAAGGGAAAATATCCGCACACTGTCTTACAGTACATGATCCCAGTTTAATGGTAAAGTAAAACGTTTCAACCACTCAGGTCTTCGTCAGGTATATGATATATACTGTATATCATATACTGTATTATATACCTGACAGACATTTTTCTTTGACTACGTTTCTGCCCATATCCAACACATGTCGAAATTATATAGATGTGCGTAATTTCCTATACTGCAGTACAAATTGAACACACAACTTGTGTGGCTTCTGCATGCTAGCCAAGCTCCTTAGCCGCTACGCTACTACAGTCCCCTCTTGACCACCGCACTAAATAAAACATATTATATTATTATTATTATTAATAAAAACAAAGCACAATGCCACATTAAAATTGCATAAGGATTGGATGATGACTTTGCCATACCCTTGGCCTTTTTCGTCAGGGTCACATCCAGGGAGAACTGTTTACATTCCGTACGGTTTTCTTTTGCTGTAGCATAATATATGTGCTCCACCTGAGGGAATAAATGCATGAACAAAATACTATTCGACAGACGTGTCGAGCTCATCATACATGAGGCTATTTGTACTGTCTATGCCGGCTACATTTGCTCACATGACATGAAGCAGTTCTGTCTGTCTGTCTCATGAAACTCTTCATTTGTAAATAGTGTGGGTCTCTGTCATTTCAGTTAACAGATTTACCGTATAAAACATAATATTACCGTCAAGAAAGTAATACAATACAAAATATTGTTTTGTTTTTTTTCCAATTGAATACTTACAAAGATAGTCCCTTTGCCGTTTCCTGTGGCTTTGATGGTTAATTCTTCATTGAGTTCAAACTATGGTTGAAAAAAAGGTAATTTATAATAAATAACAAAAGGAATACAGCAGATGCTTTGGTCCAAAGCAACAAACAACGATAAATAAATCATAAACAACAACAGTAATAACCATCATCATCAAAATGCAACAGCTCAAAATATAAAACAAGTTTACCAACATTAAAGTGAAAGTGTCCATTTTGAATACTGTAGGCTATTTTCTTGTCTGCAAATGTAACCCTTACAGTGTTGTATTCATGCAACAGTGTTATTCAACTATATCTGACATCAAAACAGAAGGGCCCTCAAGGCAACTCAAGACTTAATTTTTCCTAGATTATCACCAACTTGTTATTCAGTAGATTATATCATTATTAATGTGCAATTTGATGTTGTTTTAAAGTGTTACTGTTAACAGACCTTATCAGGGGTGCGTTTCTAGAAAAGTTAGCAACAGCGTTGTTTAACCACCGTGGTGCGACGCAACTTGCTATCAAACAACGACAGTGTAACACCTGTTTCCAGAAAGCATCGTACCTGTGTCGCAATTCGCTACCTCCGTTGTTCGAACACCGTTGTTCCAACAACGTTGTTGAGGACCCAGCGGCACATTTCATTGGTGGAAAAGGTGTCAACGTATAATACCCCACCCACTAGAAATGCTCCGTCACTGGATGCCTATCACTTGTCTTTTATAGATTCTCCTTTCCTTCCTCGATCCTCGTCCTCACTGAATGATAGGGCGGCAACAATGGGATAGAGGACCGAGGATCGAGGAGGGATGTTGAGAGGCACCCACTATGTGTCGACGAGTCTAATTTAAACCCAAAGTTATTCATGCTGGCATTATCATTGCTATCAGAAAAAAATGTAAACCTATGCAAGCACATGAAACAGTTTGCTTAAGCTGTCCAATATATGTACTTATTTGTGTGAAATATCTAAAAAATATCTGTACAAAATATATATGGCCTAGACTAATTACAAATTATCACAATACTAAATCGGTGTCTGGTGGTTCAGCTGTTGCATGTCAGTACATTGCTCGCGCGGCACAAGTTCGCATCTTACCTCTCCATGTCACTTTTGAGTAAGAGCAGGCATACCACACACACAACAATAGGTTAGACCCTAAATATATTTAATTGCTTTACATCGAGTGGCCAGGAACACGACATCAGTTTAATAGTTCCACGACATTACTTATTAGGGTTATTTCCACGTTTCACTAGTCAGAAACAAAAGCATGTGTGATGCATACGGGAAAAGAACCTACGATGTTGAAGTGATAAGCCACCTGCCTTAACCACTACACTAATGAACGGTGTGCTTGAGCCGAGGGTTTGTCAATATCATAACAGTAGCCTACCAAAACGCAAACCAACACGCAAATGAACGCAAGGTAACACACGTAGCAAGAATGAGCCCAACTGTATTTTACTTTATATTAGTCTACAGTATAGCGCAATCATTGAGTCACGAGAAAACAACAACTTAGTGATTTTTGGTTGGGCGCTTGTGATTTTTGGTCAGGCGATCTTGCACTGACGACATCACCAACTGGAACTCCCAAGGTACGACACAGGTGCGACTGCCCAGGGGCAGTAGTTCAAACGACCAAACTTTGCGTCCTTGTTTGCGATTGAGAGTTTGAACTACCTTTTCTAGAAACACCAAATTCAAGAACGACGGAGCGAACTCCCAAGATTGCGACGCAAGTTAGCAAACGACGCTTTCTAGAAACGCACCCCTGAGCGGGTTTGCAACGGATTTCCTGTCCCCCAACTCCATGTGACTGATCTACTTCTCCCTGATGCACTGATTTCAACCGTAAGGTTTTTGCCTGGGGCGGTTCCAGCGTGGATTCTGTACTCCGCTATGGCCTGGAACACCAGTATGGTGGGCTGCAAAATGAGGCACAAAATACAGATTAAACATGTAATAGCAAGAGGACTACATCCAAGTTTCATAGTCCTGTAGCTTTGTTCTTCATCGTTTTGTTCTTTTTTTGTGTTATATAGCTTCAGGCTTGATTGAAACAGATCCAATTTTTTTTAAGCAACTATTGGTCACATTTTTTACAGCGCTGTTTACATTGCAGTGTATGTTGTGTGTCGTGTATTAAGCTGCTGGGACCTTGAATTTCCCATTGGGGATCAATAAAGTTTCTGTCTGTCTGTCTGTCTGTCTGTCTGTCTGTCGTTAACATAGGTTCATAAACTCATGAGCACAACTGTATGTGACCAAAACCTGATACCTGTGTGGTTTTATATCCTCCCATAGACCCTCTCTGTTCATTTAGCCACTTCACGACGGGTGCTGCCTTCTCAAACTTCTTCGTCTTCACCAGGGCCAGCAGGGCGTAGGCTGTGGCCTCCAGGGTGAGGAGTCGGTCTCCCCTGACCGGCCAGTGGGTGCCATCTGAAGAGGGCCACAAGAGCATTGCACTTCTACTCAGGCAGGCAGAGGACGAACACTGTCATCTCAATGCATTATACTATCAGGTGTAAACCATAGCAATTTCAATATTATTCTGTGATCTCTGCTCAAATCATGGGATGCAAATATGAAAGGGATTTGTTTGATCTCTATCTACATCTATAACGCTGTCATAAACACATACTGTACACTGATGGTTGTCAACTGACAATACATTATGATATCATTATCCTCAGTTTAACAATCGTCATCAAAGCTTATATAAATCACATTTCACATGGTACGACCTGAATTCTGGAAAAGTTGGGACATTTTGTAAAAAGTGAATTAAAAAAAACATGTTAAGATTTGCAAACCTTTTTAACGGTGAATAGTGCAAGGCAACATATCAACTGTTGAAGGAGATAAATGGTAATTTTTTTGGGGAAAAATAATAATAATTAATAGTAATAATTTTGGAATTTAAAGAGGAATAATGCAGGATTGGCGATTTCATCTCTGGTTTCGGTTTCGTTTTTCGTTTTCGCTCGTTTTATGCTTCCATATTTCTCTGCAGAGCTTCCCCGACAGCTTTAGCGTGTATATTTATACATATATAGGCTATATATTTAAGCATTATCCACGAGTGCGATAATGCTTTCATACAACAGTTCCATTGCCAACAAAAAAAAGATACCCGAGTGCATTTTTAGGAAGGATAATTATTATTTGCCATCGTTTTATTTAGCCCAGTTCCTCCGCTATGCGAAGTAGGCCTAGCTCAGAACGCTTGTGGTTGCTATGCAACTGCTAAGTCAAAGAATATGGAATGCCGTCTCTGGTTAATCAAAGCGAAGAATCAACCGTCGCGGAGTGATTATTAGCTGTGAAGAGTCACCAGTGGTGATATCGGTTAATATCACCACTGATAGAACGCGTCTCGTCCAATCAGATATTGCTAAATCGTTCGACCGGACCTAACTGTTGTATAAAAATATATAAATTGCAAGCATGGTTCTTCTTGTTCCTTTCGCGTCTCTGACTTCCAGATGTAAACAGCAAACTATCGTTTATCAGAAAGTTGCAAGGTTGTAATAGCGGAGATGGACACTAGGGGCGGGAGGATATGTGACTGTTTTCGATAAAACTGGTCAGTCAAGCAAAACAACGATTTCTAAGCGATTTTATGACTATGAAAAAGTTGCATAGGGTCTCTTTAATGCCAGGAACATGTCTCAAACAAGTTGGGACAGGGGTATTTTAACCTCTCAGTTGCTTCACCTTTTTCATTTAACAACATTCTGTAAAACTGGAGACCAGTTGCTAGTGTTTTGAGAATGACATGTGGTCACATTCCCTCCCGATATAGGATTTCAACTGCTCAGTATGAAGTCTTCATTTTCATTCAATTGTACACTCAATTAGACAGGTCTGGACTGCCTACATACCAGTTTAGCCTCTATGAAAAAATACTGTTTGAACATGTGCAGAATTAATTTTGGCACTGTTTTCGAAATATTCAATGTTTTTCCTGAAAAGACATTGGCCGGGTTTCCCAGATTCGTTCAGAAGCTCTTAAGTGCTAAGAACTTCTTAGAAGCGCTCTAGGAATGTTCTAAGAACACTCCTAATCTTAGCACTTAAGAGCTTCTTAACGAATATCGGAAATGCAGCCATTGTCTGGATGACAGTACACTGTATGCTACTCAAAACCAACTTGTTTACATCATTCAGATTTGATGATTGATTTCCAGATGTGCAAAATGCTCATGAATGAATGCACCTCCACACTAACATGTATGGGCTTTGAATTTAACTGTTATGCGATCTACAGCACAATGCTATGCTATGCTAGGCTATCAGCACAAGTCAGTTGGTTGAATATTTTTTTCATAATTTGCCCACACAGGTTTACACAGAGTGATGGATATATTCCCATTTTAACTGGGAGACTCAGTCTGGGAATGTGCAATCATGGATCCAGTTCACCTAATTATGTTGTTGTCTTTTCCAGACTTTTGCTGCCCCTGTGTTTTGAGATACAGTATGTTGCTGGCATCAAATTCAAAAAGGTTCTACACAGTCTTCAACAGCTGATATGTATGTCTGAACTATTCTACATTTGTGTTGACATGATTTGTAAATCCTAGTATTCTTTATTATTATTATTATTTCACAAAGTGTCCCAACTTTTTTTAAATTCGGGTTGTATAACAAAATATGTAATGTGTTCCATTCCAATCCATTGCATTGTCACGTTGTGGTTAGGAACATGACACCTTTAGCAGTTCTAAAATAATTGTGTAACCACTATGAATTCCTACATTGTCTTACGAGAAGTCATGGTTTAAAGGTGACATTTTTTAACCAACAATACATTGGCCCCTTCTCAACCTCTCTCCTCGATGATCCAAGCTCGTTCCCACTGATCTATAACTGACACTGGATAGACTATCCCATTGTTGCCGCTCCATCATTCTTTATCTAGATCAGTGGGAACGAGGACCGAGGAAGGAAGGGAGTATATATATATAAGGACGAATGAGAGGCGCCCATTATGTCTGACTATAACCTACCCTTATGGGAGAACTTGACAAGAATGTTGATGATCTCGTCCGTTTTCTTTTCTTCTGCGTTGACCAGAGCATAGGACACCATGGCGACAGCATAAGGATTGTTCAGTCTATGAATTCTGCCCCTCAAGTACTGCAAAGCCTTAACCATGCTTCCACGAATGCTCTGCATTGCAAAAGATGAACCAGCAGTCAGACAGGCAGGCAGATATTATACAAACTAGATGCACCGCATAGCGGTACACAATATGACCGCCGCTCAGTTCTCTCCACAAAAATAAATGATGCTTGTCAACTTTCCTGTATCTCCTATTTGTGCAATTTATATGCATACATCTCCTACTCTTGCAGCTCAAGTGTATATTAATGAGTGTGTGCATGTGAGTTTGCCTTTGTGTATAAGAGTGTGTGTGTGTGTGTGTGTGTGTGTGTGTCTGTCTGTGCGGGTGTGTCTGTGTGTGTAGTGTGCGCGGATTGCATGTGTGTGTGTGTGTGTGTGTGTGTGTGTGTGTGTGTGTGTGTGTGTGTGTGTGTGTGTGTGTGTGTGTGTGTGTGTGTGTGTGTGTGTGTGTGTGCGCGCGTGTGTGTGTGCATGTGTGTAATCTGTGGATGTGTGTGTGTGAGTGTGTGTCATTCCTTGTGTCAGCCCTTCGCTCAATAGTACCATCTGCAGGCCGATGGGTGTTCAGTCACTAAATGCACACAAGTTGATTTATTTTATAGCCCCCCATGGGTTGCATTGTTGAGCGCTTTGTTTATTAGAATAAACTGCTTAAACCCCGTATTTTCATCCATTAAAAGTTAAAACACGACACTAAGTTACCGTAAGATATTAGCTAAGTAGAACATCAGTGCAAGCGTGAGTTAGCTGGTAGATCCACTGTGGTAGATCGGTTGCTATACTGTATGTCTACCGCTCTGCAGTCAGATACTATTGGTAATTTGAATTTTGATGACATAATGTGATATTATTTTGCAACAACACTTCTTTTCATTTCCTGAAAAGTAACTGATTTGGACATATGTGTTATTCATCAGACAGCGACAATTATGATGATATTCTGATTTCAACCCTTAGACATGTGCACACTCAAAGGTAACTTGGACTCACATCTGAATCGCATATCCTGTTGCCCTCCTGCATGGCTAACAGAACAAATGCGGTCATGGAAGCATCCGAATCCACACCAAAGACATCCCCCTATAAAGAGATGAGTCAACATGCAGTTCACCACAAACAACCAGAATAATAAAGACAACAACAATAATAATGTGCAATTGTTGGTAAAAATTAGGGCTGGGCAACGATTACAATTTCCTCACAGCTTAACCGATTTAAAGATAGAACGTTAGGCTTGTTAACTGTTAGTTACATAGTTCACGCTTTAGATTGGGGGGCTGCAGAATTTACTACAAGCAGGTAAGAAGTGGCTTGTTAACTGTTAGTTACATAGTTCTCGCTTCAGATTGGGGGGCTCCAGAATTTACTACAAGTAGGTAAAAAAAATCTTTTTTCACCATTAACAAGCTGCTTGTTAATACTTACAAGCTGCATGTTAACTGTTAGTTAATGTTATTAAAGGATAACAACAGTTAACTAACTGTTAGTAACTAATTGTTAACTGCTTATTATGCACTGTTAATAGCTAATAAGCACATGTTATTCTAAAACGTTACCGGGAATCCTTAACAGAGTCATAATAGTATGAATTTTTAGCCACAGTGTTTCTGTTCAATCAAAATCAAGTGTAATCAGATGACGTGAGACCAGGCAACTGTTGCTCATCGGTCCATCATCGTGTAAAGCCCTCCCTGAAAATTGTATTGGTCCGGAGAGATCTGTACAGACCATAGTAGTCAAGACCGTGTAGATTAGCTTCGGCATGTTAGCATATGTAATTTTCTAGTATGGCACAACATGAAGCATTTAGAACCAGCTCTGTGCACGAAAATCCGTTTTGGGCAAGAGCGCTACACAAAATGTTCAGACCTGATTCTTTGAACCAGAGGTCAAATGTGAAAGCAGTTATACATTACACATGCAACTGCATAAAGATCAATCGTTATTGTGAAAAAGGGCCCTGTTTAACACTTGCTAAACAGGATTGGATAAAACAACACTGAAAATGATAACCTACGTAATCTATATATCGAAGAACAGCATTTTCCATGAAGATGCCATCTGGCTGCTGCCTGTTCAAGGCCAGCCACTTGAGGGCGCTGCAGATCACATCGTTGTCAACAACGATGATGCCCTTGGCCATGGAGAAGACTTTAGCTACGTAAGCTGTGAGCCTGGCAAGAGTAAGGGAGGAGGTCATCCATGAATGCAAGGATTTCAGGTCTAGTAAGTTTGATTCAACAAGAGCAGTAGAAAAAAGCCTTTCACATCTTGATTTGTGAGATGAAAAACAAGTGATAATAATAAATACTAATTAGGCTTACTTACCAAGTTCCAGGACGTGAGTTGGTGTATACCGCATAATGTCCATCTGATTTGCGATGTGCGGAAACCTGTTTTGTATAGCCTAACAAACCAAATACTATATTACTATATATGCTGATTTATAACAGTATTTGTAATATTAAACTAGATTGAGTTCCTCCCCAATATTTGTGTAGTTTCCCCCATTTGTAGTCTTAATTGTGAACTGTATATATACTGGGTCCAATTATCAGCTCGCACAAGCCCTGTTTACATAGACACTTTTTATCTGATTAAAAACAAAATAATGGTAGTCTGGTTTTCACCATACAAAGCTCAATCTTTTAAAGAGACCCTATGCAACTTTTTAGTATGCAACAACTAGTCATAAAATCGCTCAGAAAATCGTTGTTTTGCTTGACTGACCAGTTTCATCGAAAACAGTAATATTTCCTCCCGCCCCCAGTGTCCCTATCCGCTATTGCAACCTTGCAGTTTCTGCAGGAGACGTATCGTCTCCTGTTTACATCTGGAAGTCTGAGACGCGTAAAGAACAAGAAGAACCACGCTTGCAATTTATATATTTATATATAGCCTATATATGTATAAATATATGCGCTAAAGCTGTCGGGGAAGCGCATAAAACGAAAAACGGAACCAAAACCAGAGATGAAATCGCCAATCCTGCATAGTTCCTCTTTAAGATTGAACATAAGTCTGGGCTGCACTTTGATTCTACTGCAAAAGAGCGAGGCATGATCAATGGGCATCGTTCAAATAACTCTGTACGCAATTGCCACGAGCGGGGCTAGTTGGTAAATTAAACTTAGCCTACCAAAGCCGGTCGATAGAATCGTAAACACGTCCTTCTGCTAAATTATTGGATGAGGCAGAAAAAAAGAACTGTTTCCTCCGCTGAGTCGATTAATTCTGGACACCTCGAAGGCCATTATTCCCCAGTTGCCACTATAGGCAATAATCATGCCCTCATAGCACGCAAAGCAAACAAGCATGTCTATTTACACGGAAGCTGACTTGTTAAGTTTGTTGTACAGTACAACTTCCTTTGGTCCTTAGTGATATCGGTACAGAGTCAGCTTGTTTACAATTTTCACTGTTGTGACTACTACTTCCAGGCACAACCGTCGTCCTACTATACTGTACCATTCATAAGCATTGATATGGAAAGGTGATTCAACTTCCAAAATCCAAGGCTTCTACATTAAGTGAATGTAGCTTATTTTTCAATTATTTTCTTTTAACAAGACATTTTCAGACATGCCTGCACTTGATTTAAGTTTTTTTTTACCTTGTAGTGAAAGTTTCTTGGTTTGTGGATATATTTATTTATCTGGCAAACTTTGCCAATAGAAAAACAAGACTGTTACACTCTGCTCTATTTTCTCTGCATTTTGCCATTTGTTCAGGTGTGTCAAAAAAGAGTATTAATGTAAGTCTTGCCTTTTTTAATGTAGTTGATAGCCTTATCACGTTTATCAAAACCCACTTTGTCCCACTGCTTGGTTTTGTCCAGGTAATGGACTGCAATGACGGGCATGGTTGTGTGAGCCATATTCTGTTCAGAACACCCATCTGGCTGTCGGATTAAGGACTCCATGAACTCTCCACTGATGGCCTTCTCAATGGTAACACCTAAGTCATCACCTATAGAAAAAAATATATAAGGCAAAAATGCACAGCACATTATTCAATTGGTTAAATGTTGCAGCCTTATGTGTAGACAGGTGAGAAACCAGAACAGAAACTATAAAACCATAATCTTCCTATTCTCTGCTCCAGTCGCATCACTAGTTGATCAACAAGTTTCATTGACAGTGTCTATATGGCAGACATTGTTTTATGCTCAAAGACATCAAACTATAGAGACCCCTAGATGGACAGACACACATACATACACACACCCACACATTCATTACATGCCATCTCTCACATCCCAACACTTACTCAATCCCTGTTACTGTCTCACTGACACTCAAGTTTGCATGTTTCTTTTTGTAAGGATCCCAATTCTCAGGCTGATGACATTCCTTTCAATCAGATATGGACTCACTACTACTACTACAGCAGCTTTTGAGTAACCTTTTACCTTTTCACAGGAGAAACTGAGAAGCAGGAAATGTAAATACAGTGAACATTGTCATGTCAACTTAGAGATCAGAGTGGTAGTGGTAGGTAATGGTGTTTGGCGAAATGAATGGCTAGGGAAGAAGTCAAATCAGCTGAAGTAGTAAGCTGCAGAAGAACTGGCTATTGCACCGGAGTTAGCGATGAGCAGTTCCCCTGTGGTGATCCGTGCGAGATGGCCTTAGTTCAGCCTAAGCCCTCTAGCATAAGGTTTTGGTAGACCGGCGTATCACACTAGGTGAGTATAGCAGCTCAAAAAGGCACTGCAGTCTAATTTGAGAGCTAGGACGAGTAATTGTATTCAGGAGCTGCCCGAATTAAACGGCCGAGGATGATAAACATTATTCTCAAGATACTGGATCCCCTTATTTGGGCAAAGATGTTTTTTGTAGGCGAACTTCAGAGGTCTACTGGAGTTTTAACCTTTACATGTGCCTGACCATTCTAAATTACTTTCGTTAAATGGCGGGATGCGCTGTGGCGCAGCAGGTTACAGCGCCTGTTCCATATACGGGTCCGAACCAAGTTTCTACGTTAAATGGTTGAAGCTGAATTAGACAGATACATTTTAGTCAAGAGAAGAAGAAGACGACTTCGGATAACAGAACAGACTGTAATAATTCACTTTGATGGTGTGACCTATTTTGTAGTTTATTTGAGTATATTTAAAATGTGGATATTTTATATTTTATTTAAAAAAAGTATTTACAAATCATTTGCACACAGACTCCTTTGCTTCTTTATTTTCTCACTGAAAAGGAGTTTAAATCGACTAGTTATTTACATTTTGCTGCTGTGAGATTGTACAATGACATATTGAGGATAATAAGTGTTAGGTAAAAAAAAAGGAAATATCCAACCTCGGATTGGATATTAAGGACACCACTTTCTTTGTAAATTAATAATGTATCGTAAATAAATAAATGTCCTTAAAATACAGGGGTAATTTTCAGTTAGCCTATTAGCTGGTTTGATTTGCATTGAGCTCAATGAGCATCAAACCAGCTAATAGGCTAAACTGAAAAAAACACCATGCCAATCTCTAGGTATTGTGATGAATATGTGGTGATGTGTGGCTATCTTAATTCCAAAGGCCGAGGGGACTTCATCAGGATGCATAGTATCCTGGATCCATGAAATAAGTGGCCTTTAAAATAAAGATCTGCCTGCCTCTATGGAAATTTAACCTAGGGGTGCAAATACTTATCACCCCTGTATGTTAAGGAAGAACATTCATTTCTATAATAATTTGCACACTGACTCCTTGGCTTCTCTATTTCCTTACTGAAAATGAGTTTAAATTGATTGGTTATTGAAATTATGTGGTTGTGAGATTGTACAGTGGCATATGTGACCATTCACAGCGAAATCAGTCGTTTTGCGCACATCGTTTTTTTGAGAAAATCAACAATAACAAACTTCCGGGTTAAAATGTTGAATTTCACATTTTCGCATAATTCGGCTGTATACAGTCTACAGTTTCATATCGTGAACGCATTTCACTGAAAAACCTACGTTTTGACTGTTAAACCCGGCGAAGATTCAACACATTTGCTATCATTCCCGTTGTGCACGCGCAGCTTAAACAGGTGATTTCTACTCTTCTGGCACATCGTGACAGGAGAACCATGTCAACTTTGGATGCGGTTATCTTAGCGATAGTTTGTGTAATACCCTCGATATACATATCGTTGGAAAGCTTAGTTTATGGCCGTTCACGTGAGCACAATAACTTAATTTACTAAATTTTACCGAAACGACTGGTTCCGCTTTACAGGGTCACATATATCAGTCCATCAATTTTTGATAGATTTACCTTGAACTGTGATGTATGTTTTTGCTGGGCTGCCCAGTACTTTTTCGTTTGACACTGTAGCAGAGATTGTACTTATCTGGCTTTCACCTGTTAGAATAGAAGAAAATACAATATCTTTATAAAACATAGGAAGAATTGCAGATACATTAAGTTATTTCTGTAGAATAGCAGCGAGTAAGAAGAAACACACCATTCGACACTACTGAAAATATGACTTTCACAGTTTAGATGTCAATAACACATTACCATTGGTGGAGCTGGATGGGTCCAACACAATTTTTTGTAAAACTTTCTGACGAACACCTTCAGACTGGAAAGAAAAGTGAGGCATCATCCAAATGTTAATGACCACTTTTTTTTTTCATATTGTGTATCGCTTTGCGGTACATCTAGTTTTGATAATGTTACAAAGGTACAGACCAAAGCCAAATAAGGTGCAGCCACTGTGTTGTTGTCATCTATTAGCTTCAATGCAATTCACCCATTTTACATCAGTAGTTTCAAGTCGTGATATTTCAATACAAAGGAGAAGACAATGAGATTTACCTGTATGTTTATTTTTTCAAACAAAACTGCCGTTATTCAACTATCCAGAGGTAAACTCAGTTTTGCATTCTACCTCCCCTTTAACACAGAACAGACAATCACAGTTTTTGAAGTGGACGTTCAAGGAAACTCACCACCACCAGCAATTTCTTCTCGATTCCATCAACAACATATCCACCACCAGAGGTTTGTGCTATTGCCTTCACCTTAATGTCATATGTGCCTGGCTCACCAATTGGCACAATCACAAAAGGCACGGCAAAGGTCGACTTCTCATCCACACGTACTGTGGTCCTGCTCTTGCCAGATGCAAATGCAACACTGCACACGCCTTTAACACCGTACCACTCCACTCGTACCTGTAAGCAGAGAAGGCTGTTCATGTTCTGTGAAAATAAGGGTATAGGCGGGCTGGGAGAAATGGCCACCCACCTTCCACCCAACAGACCTCTGAAAATACTAAGTAACTGAAAAGTCTACTGCCTTTAATAGTGTTACAGTATGTATGTATTACCTCTGAAGTTTGCCTACAAAAAGGTCCCAAAGCTGCCATCACTGCCCATATAAGGATAACTTTTTATGGGCAAATTTGGTGGCTTTGGGGCTTTTTTGTAGGCAAACTTCAGAGGTCATACATACATACTGTAACACTATTAAAGGCAGTAGACTTTTCAGTTACTTAGTATTTTGGGGGAAAATCAAGTAAATCAATGTTAACTAGACATGCATAAATGTGCTTAAACCATTCACTTCCGACCATGTGTTTCACACCGTCACAAAGAGGGCCCAAGATGTGAACAACTTGTGGAGAGTTTGCAGTGTCTGCAGTGTATTCAAACAGGGACAGCTGATTCAGAACACCAATTTTGACTAGCTAGATAGATACAGTCAATATCGACTATTGCTTTTGTTGCCTCACTACTGGGAATACTAGCTATATTACAAAATCTCTTTACAAGAAATTAGTCTGTTTAGACAGTGTAGAATGTGTACTTTTAAGGACAATCTTGCTACTAACTCAATTTTACAGAGAAAAAATGCCTACATTGATGGATTCGTCCAAGTGGTTGTGGATGATGGCCCTGATCTCAATCTGCTCATGTCTCACAGCAGAGTAGGGCAACTTCAAGTCAATGAAAAAGTCCTTATTGATGTCCATACTGAGGGTGTCTGACACACAAATCCCTGCAGATAAATCATAAACAGGTTAGATCAGGTAAGAGGAAGGTTAGAATAAGGTAGGCTAGGAGGTGAAGAGAGAAGAGAAGAGTGTTTAAATATATTGATGGATCCTACTGTACCATTGTTAGAGAGGCTGATAGCACTCAATTGCCAGGACGTTATGGAGTCCTGGAAATAATCATCTTGTGTAATCTCACTAGAGAAAAGACCATTTGAGAAAAGGGTTCTGTTGTGTCCTGTTAGTACAAGTTAGTGAACACGGAGGGCGCTAGAGTGCACTGTGAGAATACAGGTAGTTGGTATGTACGAAGATGAGATGAAGAAGAATAAAGTTGGAAGTAGTGTGTTACATGTCTCTCGGTTCTTACATTCATTACAAGTATAAAACACCACATTTTGGCGACGAGGATGGCTATGAACGTGCCTTTACCTACACCATTCATGCCTTGCCCAGGCGAACCTGCTATTCCCTTCACTACGTGGCTGAAAATGTTCGAGAACTATATGTTAGTAATCGATGCTAGCGGGGAGAAGTGGCCGGAGGCAAGAAAGCGTGCTGTTCTTCTACATGCACTTGGCACCGAGGGACAAAGAGTGTTCTACGCACTACCAAATACAGGTACTACATATGCTACTGCAGTGGATGGACTTACTAAACACTTCGTTCCTAAAGTAAATGTGATAGCGGAACGTCACAAATTTCGCCAGAGAGCACAGCGACCAGATGAGTCGATAAACCAGTATTTAGCCGCATTGCGTGAATTGGCTGTACTGTGTGATTTTGGTGCTATGGAGGAGCAAATGCTTCGAGATCAACTGATAGAGCGTGTTGCCAACACACGCATAAGAGACAGACTTTTGTTAGAAGCGGATCTGACCCTGGCTAAAGCTACTTCGCTGGCCTTGCAAGTTGAGGCTGGACTACGAAATGCAGGCATTCTCTCCGACACTACTACTGCTTCCGCGACGGCGGCTACTACTACTGCTGCTGCTGCTGCGTCGGTGAAGGCCATACATAAACAGCAAAGGAAAAACCGCCAAAAAGAACAAAAGACTCCTGCTTCCTCAATGGCGCCTACAACTAATCGCCGCTCCTGCTACCGTTGTGGATCCACCAACCACCTAGCAAATAAACCTTCATGCCCTGCTGCTAAAGTGACATGCAATTCATGTGGAAAAGTGGGACATTTTTCGAAAATGTGTCGGTCTGGACAAAAGGATGTGCGCGAAATAGTCATAAACGAACTGACTGTGCTTTACATGACTGATACTGTGCAAGATAAAATTCTCTGTACTGTGCAAGTGAATGCAAATGGATATTCTCATGATGTTGAGCTAATTGTAGACACAGGTTCATCAGTTTCAATTATTCCAGAGAGCACTTACCAGACTCTCTTTCCTACATGTGAACTTTCTGAGCCGGCAGTGAACCTGTTCACATATTCAAGAGAGAAAATACCTGTTAAAGGGTGTATGCATGCCACAGTTACACATGATGGGCATTCTACTACAGGCTCATTCATAGTTGTAAAGTCAGGCACAGCTCTTTTAGGGCTAGATCTAGTTGTGGCATTGCACATGCGTATTGAGGGCACAAAAGTTGTTAGAACGAACTGCTCTGATCATGCTACTACACAGAGGGCACCTACGACACCTAGCACAACGCCACCACTTGCACCCGAGATCCAGGTGCAGGAGATTGGCTGTGCAAAGGGATTTGTGCACAAAATTCAACTCAAACCAGAGGCTGTGCCAATACAACAAAAACTCAGAAGACTTCCCTTCTCGGTGAGGCAGGCTGTGAGTGATGAAATCAAAGATCTACAAGAAAAGGGTGTCATAGAACGCATTGATGCATCGCCATGGGTCTCTCCGATTGTCGTGACACAGAGAAAAGATGGAGGAAAGCTGCGCATGTGTGTCGATCTCAGGGAACCTAACAAAGCCATTGTCAGTGACTGTCACCCGTTACCACACATGGACGAGTTATTCTCTGAACTAAGAGGAGCTACAGTCTTCTCAACCATCGACCTGGCCTCTGCGTACCATCAAATGTTACTGCATCCAGACAGCCGTGATATAACTGCCTTTATCACACATGATGGACTTTTCCAGTTCTGCCGGGTCCCATTTGGACTTGCTTCAGCCCCATCGGCTTTTCAGAAGATGATGACAACCATACTGGCAGGCATTCCAGGAGTACAGGCATACCTGGATGATGTGATTTGCTACGGAACCACTCAACAGCAGCATGATGCCAACCTAAGGAGGGTGCTGCATGCCTTGAACGAGGCAGGACTTAAGCTGAACATGCAAAAGTGCAAGTTTAACCAGACTTCTTTGCGTTTCCTAGGCCACACCATATCCAAAGACGGGCTTCACCCAGACCAAGATCAGATCAAAGCTGTGGCCAATGCACCTGCCCCACATGACATATCCTCCCTACGATCCTTCTTGGGTCTTGCATCATGGTACAGTAAATTTATTCCTGATTTTTCTACTGTTGTTGAACCACTACGTGAAACACTCAGGGAGTCTACCGAACGGCAGTTCAACTGGACTGCTGAGGCTGAACACAGTTTTGCTGAAATTAAGAGACTGATAGTTGAGAGCCCTGCTTTAGCTCTATACGACCCTGAGCTGCCTACATATGTAACTACTGATGCTTCTGACTATGGACTAGGGGGCGTACTTAGCCAACTTCATTCAGACAACACAGAGAGAGTAGTAGCGTTTGCATCCAGAACACTTTCTCCTGCTGAAAGGAAATATTCCACTGTTGAACGTGAAGCACTGGCATGCGTTTGGGCAGTAGAAAGGTGGAGAACCTATCTGTGGGGACATCACTTTGTGCTACGCACAGATCATCAAGCGCTCACCACCCTGCTCACATCAAAGGGCACTGGCCGTGCTGGACTACGAATTGCGAGGTGGTCTGCACGACTACTTTGTTTTACATATGATGTTACTTACCGCCCTGGCAAACTGAATGTGACTGCTGACTGCCTGTCCAGGCTTCCACTGCCTAACACAGGAGAGGCTGACATGGAACCAGACATAGTAGCTACTGTTTTCAGGGAGTCATTACATGCCATGGCCTTGTCAGAGTTCACTGCTGCATGTGACACTTGTCCTGAATTGACTCAATTGCGACAGCAAATACAGAAAGGCTGGCCAAAATGCAGAAAGAATGTAACAACTGAGCTGGCTTCATACTTCAATATACGAGACGAACTGGCTGTTGACAAAACTCTCGTGATGAGAGGTACAGACCGCTTGATTGTGCCTACATCGCTTCGATCTAGGGTTGTAGACTTGGCGCATGAGGGGCACCAGGGAGTGGTGCGCACTAAACAAAGACTGCGGGAACTGTATTGGTGGCCACAAATGGACAAATATGTACAGGGTAAGATTGCTTCATGTGTGTCATGCCAATACAGTGACAAAACAGTTAAAACTGCACCGGCACCACTTACACCTGTCGAACTGCCAGATGGACCATGGGAAAAGGTGGCCATTGACATAACCGGTCCTTTCGAACGTGCTACATGGGACTGTCGTTATGCCATCACCCTCACAGACTATTACAGTAAATGGCCTGAGGTAGCATTCGCCTCTACTGTCACAACAGAGGTGATTATTCGATTTCTAGCTACAGTGTTCAGTCGTGAAGGAAACCCGACCTACCTGGTCTCTGACAATGGATGTCAGTTTACTTCACATGAATTTGCAAACTTTCTGAGAGAGAGAGAGATAACGCACCTGCGCTCCAGTGTCTACTACCCAAGAGCCAACGGTGCAATTGAGAGATTTAATAGAGTATTAAAGGAGTGTCTCCAGACTGCAGAAACAACACACAAGCCTTGGAAACAAGCGGTTACAGAGTTCTTACAGATCTACCGTGCTACACCGCACGCTACTACAGGAGCTACTCCATTTGAGTTGCTGAGAAATAGGAAGATGCGCACAAAACTAAACATCCTTCCTGTCTCACACAAAGTTACATCACACAAGCAAGTCAAAGAAACTGTGAGACAAAATCAACAAAAGAGTAAGGAGTATACAGACAGAAAGCGAGGAGCAAAAGTGCCGACCTTCCAAGTGAACGATGCTGTGAGAGTCCGGAGACCGGAACATGTCTACAAGGGGTCATCCAAATTCACAGAACCTCTGACAGTCGTAAAGAAGGTGGGACCAAGTACTTACCTTCTCAGCGATGGTCGGAAATGGAATGCCTCGAAGCTGGCGCATTTCCCTAAGGAGGCTCTAGCTGGCATCAGTGAGAGAAATGAGACTACACTTGATGGACTCACTGTGACCGAGAATGTGCATGTTGGGCAAGAACCAAGCCCTAGACGCATCCCCAGAGTTAGAAACCCACCTCAGTGGTTAACAGACTTTGAGAGATGAATATGATACAGGGTTAATGTGTGAACTGTGCAAATTGAAAAAAAAGAATACTCACACTGTTCTATGTGAAAAAAAAGAATACACATACTGTTCTGCTTTGTGAAAAAAAAGAATACTTATACTGTTCTGTTATGTGAATGAAACTGTCATACTGTTTTGAGGTCTGAGTTACACTAGCTAAGACAAGAATAAACTAATTTCATGTCAAATTTACATTTACGTTTTCAGGTACCATGTTATGAGACTAAGTCCTTTAAGAAAAGGGGAAATGTTGTGTCCTGTTAGTACAAGTTAGTGAACACGGAGGGCGCTAGAGTGCACTGTGAGAATACAGGTAGTTGGTATGTACGAAGATGAGATGAAGAAGAATAAAGTTGGAAGTAGTGTGTTACATGTCTCTCGGTTCTTACATTCATTACAAGTATAAAACACCACAGGTTCAAAATGCTGTGCAAGGGAATGGACAAATGAATGCATGCCTGCCTGCCTGCCTACCAACCAACCATTATTTCCCAACTATTAGTCAAGGTTTATACATTGATGTTGCAAAATGTCCCCAGCCATAAGATTAATACACAGGGACAGTTAAAGTGTAACTTCACCCCATAACTCCACCCACTTCACATTTCTGAAAAAGGCTTTCAAAATGGGCAGGACGTTCTGAAATTTGGAAGGTAGTGCAGCATTGCAACCATGGTGATTTTGTGTCAATCTGGGAATGAGTGCTGCAGACATGGCTTATCACAGGCAGGCTAATCAGGGCAGCAGGTGTTGGGGCGTTTCATTCCTAATTTGTAACGACCCGTTGACGTAGTGCAGGACTACAGGTACGTCAACTACAGTATATCTATATAATCAATCAACCATTCAATCAATCAATCAATTCAATGAATGTCTGCATGTCCATGGGTCTTCCCATAACGTTCAACTGACTGATTTCACCCTTTTTCAGTTTCTGGCTAAGGGCACCATGGATGGTATCGATATTTAGGGCCCGAGCACCGAGGTGCGGCCGCTGAAATGGCCCAGATTTGGTGGACATGTGTGTTGTATTAATCTGAACAACTTTTACATTTAAACTATATAGTGAATCTTAGAAGAGTTTGAGTAATGATTATGATTACGACTTTTGCACATCACATATTTTGAAACACCTCTCCTAGACGGTTTATCGAAATCATGTTATATGAACAGTAAAATGATCTTGAGGGGTTGCCCGAGAGGAATTGCAAACAGATTTTTGAATTTTCGAAGCATATTGGAATGGCGAAGGTTTGAATTATGGCGTCTTATTAAAGAAACAGGAAGTTGGTGTCATAGGCAGAAAAAAGGTTATAATTTGGACGCAGAGACAGAGCTCTGGCCTCGGGTGTGGCTTACTTCACACCCTACGGTTGAGCCGGATACGGATGCTTTCGTCCGTTCCCGGAGGTCCGTAGCCAGAGAGTTTAGCAATCCGGAGTGCTCTGGGCGAAACGGAGCAATACCACCGCAAATCGCGGTGGCAGTATAGAGTCAAGTTCCAACCATTCATGAAAATCGACGAAGAAGAGAGACATTTGGACATTTAAGCAAATTCAAGTTTGTTATTTTGTCGAGGACTGTGGTATCACACATAACATAAATTACAGAACTAGCACTGGCAATTTGACGTTAGCGGGCTAACCAAAGGTTATACAATCTGACTAAACGGAGATTGTGGCTGTTACTGCTGTCTATTAACGTTAGGTTGCCAAAGCCAAAAGTCGTGATGATGGTGTGTTGTCAGGTTTAGTTAACATTAACTGTTGGATGGCAATAAACTTGACGTGCCTCTGTATGCCTAAATATCATATCATAAAACAAACTGAACTTCGGTGTGGATATATCTATTACCCTCATGTCTGCCCTCCAGAGGATGTATCGCGTCACATCCACAAAAACGGTGAAACCGGACGGAGGTATGAAGGCTAGCTCTGGAGACAACGTTTGTGCCGGACAGGCAAATTTCGTCCAGCTCCGGAGGTGTGAATAGGCCTTTAGGGACTCTATAGTGCCACCTAGCACATTGTCTGTTGTGGTTGACATATTCATGAAAATGAACCAAATTTGGTGGACTTTTGTGTTATTGCTACCGATAGTCAGAGACTGAGCTCTGGCCTAGGGTGTGGCTTAGGGACTCTATAGCGCCACCTAGGGCATTGTCAGTTGTGGTTGACACATACTTTCACGAAAATTAACCTAATTTGGTGGACATGTGTGTTATTGCTACCGTTAGTCAGGGACAAAACTCTGGCCTAGGGTGTGGCTTAGGGACCCTATAGCGCCACCTAGCACGTTGTCTATTATGGTTAACACATACATTCACAACAATGAACCAAATTTGGTGGGCATGTGTGTAATTGCTACCGCTAGTCAGAGACTAAGCTCTGGCTTAGAGTGTGACTTAATTAGATTCCGGAATGTCACGGGTCCGGACCGCAGGTGCGAGGGCCCGCATCGCTGCTTGCGGCTATATTTGGCTTTGTTTGCATGAGAAACATGAAAGATATTTGAATGAGAATAACATTTCATTTGAATTCATCATAATCTACAAGTCGTCTAAATTCTGGTTAGTGTAGTGTCCATTATATTAACTAGGGCAGTGCCCGTGCAAACAATGTTTTCCAAGAAACACCCAATGACGTTGATGCAGGTAGATCATGTTAGATTGGTGATGATGTAGTATCAGGCCCGTGCAGTTAGAGCTTTTTACTGTCTTTGCAAGGTAAAAAAGTGAAGGGGAAAGGCGTTTGAGTTGCAGCTAATGGCAATATTAGACACATGTTACATACCCGTGCGTTTTTGCTGTTGTTGGGAAATTATAGTCTAAAGTTAACCGCATGACCATGGCCATATGCCAGTGCTATGAACTCGGAGTGATGTTTGAATGAAATGTTAAGCCTGTAGCCGATGTCCAGATAGAGTGAAGAGCCGCTGTTTTAAATGCAAATTTTAACAGGATGGTACCGACATGTGTGTCGGCCTGATCAGGCAACAGAAGCGCTAGGCAACCGCGGTTGTTGAGTAGCCTAAGCTATGCAACGTTACGTGACTGTAACAGCCTGGTGCATGTGACTGTAACAGCCGGGTGCATGTGTGTCAGACTCAGCATGTTTATCCAACATGAACAATCTTGAAACGGTCCGTTGTTTACGTGAGACATAGTAATTTCCATGATTGGCAACGTGAGTGTCAGCGAAATGGGCTGTTTTGTTTCTATGCTGGAGTAAGTGAGAGTGAGGGGGAGTGGCTAGTGCGAGAGCGGTAGAATTGTGGGATTGCGGTAGAGTTGTATTTCGCTTAATTTAACGATATCTTTGTAATTTGTTGTCCAACAACGACCAAACTTCGCACTGCACTCACGCATGGCATTAGCAATACCCGTGTCAAATTTTAGGTCAGTCGGATGAGCGGTTCGAGAGTTATGCGTGGCACAGACAGACAGACAGACAGAGTGACACACAGACAGACGTTCCTTGCTTTAATAGATAGATATGTTCAATTTTGGTCTGTTTTAACAGTCGGCGACTAAATTTCCAAAATCGTGCGGAAATCTTGGGAGTTGTACTAAAATCGCGGCGCGCTCCCGTCATCTAAATCGTTTAGTGTAAGGTGCCAATCTTAGAGGTTTTAAGTCCGTCGGAGTCAGTCTTTCTCTAGTTTTGCCGTTACGACAATATCAAACATGTTTGATATTATCGGGAAAGTCTTTTCAGTTGTGGCTCATGCAAATAGTGACGTGAACGTTAAAAACCAATAGCGAGCGAGCTCCAACACGAAACAGGAAGGGGCAAAATAGGCGACAGCTGTTGCCCATATGATTATTTGTTAATTCATTTCTTATAATTTATTAGTCGGCTATTCTACGTGACAGAACAACTCTATATCTGTTAGTAATGTCACACATGAAATAATGCTGCAGAAACGCGAAAAAAATGACTTTGATGAGTAGGCTGTCATATATGAGTTCCTGTTGATGATGACGTGTAGCCTAGTGCACGATGGAAATAATTTGAAGGAATCTAGTAGCAGTCTTATAAATAGTGACCCACAGTCTTTGCAAAATCCTAATCTGAGACTGGCCTGTGACTAGACTGTGACTAGAAACTTGATGAATTGTCTTTAGATGTGAGAGGGTCTGAGACTGTAGTCTTTCAAAAATCTTTGCAAAGTCTGTCAATGTAAGGTAGGCTTTAGCAAACTATGGCAACACCGTTTGTTTTGTCGTCCGTATCTGTGTTCGCGCATGTGTAGTGTGACATGTTGAGGTAAATCGGCTCGTAACACTGCTTCAACAGTGCGATAGCACGAGGGGCGACTAGGATTTCAAACAGGTTTGATATTCTCCCGATCGATCGGGAGGTGGTCGTGAGGTCAAAATTCTGAGCCAAAATTCGGCCCGATCCCCAAAATAGTCGCACGACTCAAAAATCGTGGCAAAATGGGCCAACAATCGCACAGTGTATGCCCAGCTAAAGGAAATGGGCAGGAGCTGTATTAGTACTGCACTAATTCATATAAATCATTATTACCATCTTAAAAGTTAATCTGATATAGGATAAGGTCCTGGAAATATAGACAGTGCAGTCAACAAATTAATAGATTGTATATAATGTATGACAATAATGAAGTGGACAATAAATTCATCTAACCAGTCTCCGTTTGAACATTTGTCAAAGGACACTTCCTTCCAAAGCCAACTCTCAGGGAATTTTGAACGTGATGTTAATTCATCAATTAGCTCATCCATCAGGTCGTCCTCCTGCTCCTCACCTATTAACACAGACATAAGTAATGCTTTTATGTACACCTCAACACACAGACTTAAGTAATGCTTTTATTAACACTTGGAGGTCCAGGGCATTTTCAGGCACTTTGAGGCAGTCAGCTATACCTTGATATTTTAAAGTTTTTCATCTAACTAAAAACATCTATGCAAAAGTGGCACATATGGTTATATTCTAGAGATCCTCCACATTAATTATATGAGAGTAAAGTGGATGTAATGAAATTACTTTTTATTATAATTCAGTGTAAACACAACTATTTAAAAAAAGATTTTCAAAGGTCATAGGTCAAAGGTAAAAAAGACACTATAAATATATCGACCGAAGACTTTTGAAGTTTGAACCTTGAAAACAATGGTGTTGGCTCCATATAAGTAAAAAGAACATTCAAAAGTGTTATGTAGTTTTACTACAAATTGGAAAAAAGTCGGACTAAATGTGTCACTTAGTGGATGTCTCTTTCAAATGTAAATTAAGTTGAATGGGCTTTTTGAATGGGCCTGCTGCAGGTGAGAGGACTGAAATCCTAGGATTTTCATTAATTGTTTTTACAAAGTGCCATTGATACATTCATATTTGGAAACTAGTTGATTAAAGGTTTCTAAAGGTTTCTGTTAGCCTGGGTCTGACATGTGGGAGCTATGGAAACACCACCATAGTACACTAAACAGATATTCTCCACCACACATAATTAACTGGAGCTGAGAATGGTTTGTATATCAAATCTTTTATGACCAGATTTACCCCATCCAGCAGGTCTCAGGTCAGCCCTTTGCCTCTGATGAAAAAATGTAGGCAAATTGGCAAAGTTTTGTAAAAGCACTCAGTATTACAATGTAACAACTATATGTAGGTACCCACAAATACATAATGCAAGTACAATGATAGTACCTGATAATACATGTTGTTACACAGGTTGTACCACTGTACCTAATTAGGTGGGTACACTAACAGCGACACCCCAAGCTAAAGTGTTACCAAATAAAGTGTTACCAAAGAGAATAAATACAAAACAAAAACATCAGGTACAGTAGGTGCACATCAAAGAGGGCTGCTGCTTACTGCGAGCTAGCTGAAGGATGTCCTCCCTCTCCTCATCACGGTGTTCAGACATTATCTTGCAGCACTTCAGGAAGGCCTTTTCACACGCCGGACCGTCCAAGATGAACTCGACTCGGCGCTCGCAGGAGTAGCCCAGTGTGTTCTTCTTCATCCCGTCAACGCAACACTGCCTCTCCTCTCCGGTATAATCTTTGGCTGAGGAGCAAAACCAGATGGATGGATGGACAGTTAGATGAACAGACAGGTACAGGGCCATACTGTAGGTATATAGATTCGTTGAGTTCAATCCTACAAGGTGAAAAAAATCTGCTTGCCTGCTGTGGTCTGGACCTCCATTATAGTGACAGCCCGCCGTCTCCTTTTAGCCTGGGTCTGACAGGTGGGAGCTATGGAAACACCACCATAGTACACTAAACACTGATATTCTCCACCACACATAATTAGCCAGTTAACAATGTAATATACTGTGTATCTATTATTGTACTGTTCCTTGCTAATAATTCGAGTACCTTGCCGGACTGCGGTTCCTCCTGCAGCATTGGTCTGAAACATCAGTCCAGCATCATAGAAAACCCCCATACTGTCTTTACCACTGCCAGCAGTGCAGGCGATATCGAGTTTCTCAACAGTGTCCCAGATCTGTTTGAAAACAAGCAGATACTGGCACAAACTATTTCTTTTTGAAATAGTAGACTTTCAGACCTTTTGGCTGACAGACAAATTTGCTTGATTTCATGATGAGTTGTCTTGAAATAAGTCAAACTCTTATTACATCAAAGTTAAAGGAGTTAGGTCATAAATAAAATTGTTTTTTATCAGTCGCTTTGGTATATTTCTCAGATCAGAATTCAAATTCTCAAAACTACCTGTTCAATCACATCATTGTGTCACTTGTGCACATAAAAAAAACAGTTTCTCAGTGCTTTGAGCAAGTTGCAAATGTTTTGGTACATCCATGCAAATTATTATGAACAATTCTCTGCTGAATAGTCTCACCTACTGTATACAACATTTAGGCATCAGTTCATGACATAAGTCTTTACATGCAAAATGGTTGAATATGTTGTCATATGACAATTTGTGGCCTAAAAGACAGGAATGTCAGGAAATGTAGGAAGACTGCACCAGAGAGGGTTAAAGCGGAGCTTATTGCTTAATTAATGTTGGCTAGCAATTCCTGCTCTCACACTCAAGATACCTTAGCGCTTGCCTTTATCTCGGCTCTGCCTGTGCCCAGACTAGCTGTGGCTAGTGTGGCTGCACAACACTGCCATCTGCTGGTTGTTCAGTGGATGGTGTATTCTTATTCAAATTCAGAGGTATTTATTTGTGGATCTTGGTGTGCAGTAGGAATGTCTCAAAATTACGTCATCGAGAGAAAAGGAAAATGGAGATCCACAAATGCAGATTTCACATACAAAGTCAAGCATATTTATTTTCAAATCTAGAAAATATATTTACAAAAGCAGGTTTATTTATATAAATTAGTTTATTTATTTGTATGTCACATTTTTATATTTGTATTTTGTATTTTTATATTTATAAATGTATGTATATGTATATATATCCTTTTATATATATCTAAATAATATTGAGACAAAAACCACTCCATAAATGGCTTTGTCATGGTTTCATTAAGACAGTTTTAATTATACAGTCCTACCCAAACCCCGCCTACAACAGCCATGGCGATATCCTTTACCAACCCCATTCCCACTTAGCCTGGAAATCCAGATCTAGATCTAGAGAGATTTACGGTCTGGCTATGAATAATGAAAAAAGCCCAACTCGAGCGGCGCCACCAAGCATGCATTTTGAGAATATCTCAGCACACGATTGTATAACACTATGACCAATGATTACTGACTGATTCCGGACATTGACACAATTAGATAACACCGTCACCAACGTTTACTGACTAATTCTGGACTTCTGGACGCTGTCTTCATCTGTTTAACTATGTCACATGCACCAATGTGATTGGTGTGGGTCGGATCCAAGGACATGGATAATAAGCATCAATACCAGAATGACTCATGAGCAAATTCAAATTGTGCTCTCACAAGAACTCTGGATTTCTAGGGTAACTCCCACTCATGTCATATTGCCTAAAAAGATAGTAACAGTTTTAACATTCATTAACTCTGGATAACATCAGAAACTTTCTAATGAGAAGACACAGCAACACCAATATGGCAGTTATCTCAAGCATGGTGGGCTTTTATACAATCAAAAAACGTCCAAGGCGCTAATTGATACCTGCCAAGATTAGTCCAAACCTGTAGCTATATCAGGCCAGTAAAAAGGACATATGTCTAATTGAGACTTGGGTTTTTCACCAGTTTTTACAGTGTTTTCATATCCTAATTTATTATGTTATCAGAAATATATTGTGATGTACAGTACGTCCAGTCTATACTAGTATCCTTTAAGGCCTATATTGCTCATTCCTAGTTATGACAAGTAGTGCTCACTGATGTGGCTGGGAATTTCCATGACAGGATCATGACAGCCTCGCAGCAGGCGACATGTAACATTAGTTGCTCGCTAACATGCTAATGCCAAGTAGGTGAGTTTTTAGATTTATAGTGCTTATTTCTCACTGACTTTTACAAAATATGAGGGCAACTTTATTTTAGTTCATACAGAAATACTGCATCTAAGAGTCAACTCTGCCATCTTGGATTATTTGTTTTTTAGTTAACTTTCAAGCTAAAAATTTAAACTTTTGAGTGTTCTGTAGCGTGGCCTTACCATTACACTACCTAATCGATATCCATCCATTACTTTTTGAGTTATCTTGCTAACAGACAGACAGACAGACAGACAGACAGACAGAGACAGACAGGCAGACAAACAAACCCCGATGAAAACATAGCCTCCTTGGCGGAGGTAATAATGGCACCTTGGTCTGGGTGAGTCTGTGCTTGTTGTTGAGAACGTAGACTCCCTTATCCACGGCCACCAGACCCACTTTGGCCCCTGGGTCCCCAGTGATCTTCAGGCTAAGTTTCCCTCTAGGTTGGTATTTTGTATCTTTTGGAATGACTTCTACCTTGAGCTGTGTGCATAAAGAATGAGTTCAAAACTTCCAAAGCGTTGCAAATATGTGCAAGCTATTATTAGAATTAGTTTTGCAATATTGCATAACCATTATGTAATTATTTATAAAATGTATGTTTTGCTCCCTGTCTGAAAGTTGGATTCTATACAGTATGTGACATAATACACACTTATGCAAGTGCAATGCTATTATTGTGAGGGAAATAATAGAAAAAGGTTTCGACTTTTACAAAACCTAAACAATGATCTAGGAGTAAATACTGTAATACACTTTTCAGTGCATTCTGCAAGTTATCTCAATTGTGCCAAATGTAAACACTAATTACTGATTAGAGAAAAACAAAAAACATTGGTTCTGCGTATAACCTCCCAAAAACATGCCTCAGATATATACGTATTACACAAACCTTTCCCATGCAGGTTTTCTCCACATCCACCCAGACTGAGTCAGACACCACCTCGGAACCCACGTGGTAGTACGCCACGATGCGGAAGGAGGGGACCATCTCCTTGGTCACAGTTAAGTCCTGAATTAGTAAAGGCTGGCCTCGTCTTTTGATCCCTTTCGATTCAACAATTTGCCCCTTGCTCAAGATCTAATGTGAAAAAGCACATTGGCAACAATACACAATACTGAGACTTCAAATAGTGGCAGGATATAACAACATTGAATGCAACTTAGGAATACACAACACAGGTAAGTATGACTGTGTGGAATGAGATTTCAGAATATTAGTTGAAACTCGAAAATGTTGAATGCATTCTAATGTCAGCAAAACAAGGGCTATCACTTTAAATTTTGAATATCAATTTAAAATCGAACAAGCCAACCAACAAGTATTTTGAAAATAAGCAGAATCATTATAAACAATAAAGCTGCAAGCAGCAATGAGGGGGCCAAGCAGAAAGTATTTTGTGAGACTTAGTCTGAAGATCATCTGTTTGAAGTTTCGTGATGACGACTACATTTTGGGTCCCAAAGGTGTCCAAATTCATTGAGCGTCCTCCTGATTTCACAACTATTTGCCAGACAGTTCTATGGGCTGCCATAGACTTCCATGGCAGAAGAAAGATGATGCATAATAATAATGATATGATAAGAAGAAAACGTAGAAACACAATGGGTGCCTTCCCAGCTTCGCTGTTGGGCCCCCAATCATATATTATAAGCCATTCCTAAAAATACAAGATACGAGCCCAAAGAGACTTAACTTTTATATGATAATTTAAAAAATAGAAAATAAAATAGTTGATAAACCGAAAATGTAAAGGTGACATAGAATGGAAATATTTTTTTTCTTGACTTTCATGAATTATGAGACGTTGTACATAAGCAAAGAGCTATCATGAACATGAGGCATGGTTGTGCCCTCCTTCATTTGAAAATCTTGAACTAAAAAATGGGCGATTCAGCAAAACTGCTTGCTTGTGATGTCAGACATCGCAAAGCCATTGAAGTTCAATTGGAGTTGCCAAAGAGGGCGCCATTTAGTCAAACGGACCATTTCAATACCCAGCCTAAATATATGGTTTTAATTAGTCTTGTAAAATTGCAATTGAGTTTATTTTTTTAAATCAAAGTTGAATATATACTATTTCAACATCAGAGAACACAGTGCAATGCTCACTTCATCCATTCTATGTCCTCTTTAAAGCAAATATAATAGCACAAAAAATAGCCTACAGTTTGAATTACGGGCCTGGGCAATAGGTGTTTTGAAAAACTACAACTACAGTAAACCCGAGCAACCAGAACATGAGGAGCTTAATATGAAGGCACTTCGGTTTACGGACTTAAATGGAGACGGCCACACTCAGAAAAACAGACACACAAGATACTGAAACAGACAGAAAGGCAGACAGACAGACAGACAATCATACAGACACTCAGTACAGACTGAAATATAAAATGCAGCTATGTTTAGGTAGCAATTTCCTCAACTGCATGCCATAGTTGAGATATACTGTATTTTATACAAATGGTTTGAAACATGTATCAACTAGTGTATTCATTAATTATTAATGATAAAAATAAAGGGAGGAAGAAAAGCATATACAGTATAGACTATGTACTGCAAACCATAAATAATATACATTGTTAACTCACCAGGTAAGTGATATCATGGTCCTGTATGGAATTCACTCGAAAGTTGAAGTTCACCTTGATCTGGTCTCCAAGACTCACACGTTGTGAATTAACTTTAATGTCTAGATAGTTCTGGGACCCAGCGCTAGCTTGATATGGTTGCGCTATCAAGGTCCGGGAAGCCTGCCTTTCTTCTGTCAGCGTAGGGTCCATGGTCTTTGTCTGGCAATTAATTCGATTTTTAATAAAATGGAATCAAGCAAAATGAGGTAAAGTCATGGATGTTGAGGATCACTTTTGAAAGAATTAAAAAAGTCAGGACAGAGAAAATATTAGCTATTAGAACATATCATGAACATAATGTTATCAAATCATTTTCCATGCATTATTTATGCAAATGCAAGTACTGAACTCTTAATCAGTATTCCATGACTTCTTGTCTCTTTAAGGTATAAAAGTTACACAGTAGCACAGAGGTCAGATGTCCTAGTCATTCTCATGGGGAAATAAAAGAGAAATTCATTTTATTTTGGATAGTTGTCTGTGAAGTTAAATCACTTAACCCTATGAGCCCTAGGCTGTTTTAAGGGGATTTTCACTAACTTTAGTT
Source organism: Sardina pilchardus (assembly GCF_963854185.1). NCBI lineage: Eukaryota > Metazoa > Chordata > Actinopteri > Clupeiformes > Clupeidae > Sardina > Sardina pilchardus. The sequence goes on along the minus strand of NC_084994.1, from coordinate 21,551,505 downwards.
AGAATAATTTATCCTGGCCACTGTAAGTGCCATTCACACATGCTACATATTTGTTTTTTTAAGCACAGTCTAAGCTACCCAGATCTGCCACAATATCATGTATTTAAACTTGTGTTTATTTGATTTTGATTTTAAATAATAAAAATACAAAAGTCACACTATACAAATTCGTACATATCTCACCACAGCAAGTGGACAGCTCAACATGACTTACATGTTTGTGTAGGCCTGACTGCTCTGAAAATGGCAATATAAGAACCATGGTGCAGGGATACTTTGGGGCTGAACAATTGACATAAATATGTGATGTGTGTCTTACAGAAATAAATGGGAATTTTTATTTAGTGATGAAAAATGACTTTTTGACACTTTTGTGCTCCACATTTCTGTCACGAGCTGATCTGACATGACTTACAGTATTTGCGCGGAAGCACACATGCCGTGCACACATGATGATTCTCTATAATAACTTTTTTTACTACATTGCAATGAACAAAGTAGGCTAAAGGCAAAACAGTGTTCATTTGTCAAACAAATTTGGATGCAATATGAGTCTTGAATTGGATACAGGAGTTTGCTAGGATCTCGAAAAAGCCCAAGCCAAAATATCAAATCCACAACAACATTAATCATCTTGCATGAAGTAACCTATATGAGCTATAGTTTCACAGACTAAATATTGATTCACGTTTACTTTTCTAAAATTAGAATAGAAAATATCAAGTGATCCATCAGCAGATTACACCTTATACCCTGCCTCACCATACTGTATGCAATTTTATCCAGTTCAGTTATTGTCAACTTATCAGCCACACCGTTCTAGCAGACCTACAATGCTGTTTGAAATAAAGAGTACCGTAATCGCCAGTGATGTTGCCTTAGCTTCCGTGTTTATGGTATGTTCACTGATGCCGTTAAGACGTGTCGCCACATTCATCCTCTCATTCCCTGTTTCGAAAAGTACGTCAATTCCCGCTGCGGGGGAACCATCAGGGTTGCTTACAAAGACCTGTGAGGGCAAACAGGTCAAGTAATCATGAATTAATCAGTGAGGATAATTAACTCATTCACACTCTTTCCCCTTGTGCTGATTATGTGATGCAATGAATTCCTGGTAATATACCACTGATTTCTCTACACACGCTGTGTCACTACCAAAACACGCCCTAGAGGAAAATGTCAACTGTGTTACATTTTTGATTAATTTGTGCAATCTACAGCTACGCTTTGAACGACTTACTGTTACACTGAATGGCATCCCTGGCTTGAAGTATTTTGGCGTCCTTTTGAAATGAATGGTGTAAGGAGAAGTGACAATCATAATGCCTCTTTTTTCTGCCTCCACCATTTCACTGCCTTTGAAATGAACCGTACACAGACATGTTACACACACCCGGCCCCCCAATGCTTCATGGTCTTTTGGGCCCCCACTATTGACTTGTGGCAGTGATGCCACCTCAAGGCACCTACCCCTAACCTTGAAGGCCCGTTCACACCAAGAACGATAATGATAACTATAAATAAATATCGCTCTCATTAATATGAATGACAACGTTCACACATAAACTATAACAATAACGACATGAAGAATGATATCGTTGTTGATCACTTTCAGAGTGATTTTGAGAACGATAAAAAGCTAACAGCCAATCAGAACCCATAATATTCTAGCCATCACATTCATTAACATGAAGAGAGACTTTTCTTATCGTTGGCCAGTGTGGACGCTTTTATCGTTATGGTTATAGTTATCGTTATTGCTATCGTTCTTGGTGTGAATGGCCCTTAACCCTTGCTTAACCCCCAATCTCATTACGACCAATTACAATCATAATGGGTTTATGCTGTTTCGTTGCACTTTTGAAATGTTCTGAGCCTAATAGCAGGAAACAACGCAAAACACACCTAATCATCTGATGATTTGTCTAAAAACAAATTAATACAATTATGAGCATAATATCTAGAATGCTTATTCTGTTTTACTGTAGTTATTCTATTCTATTGAATTCTTTTCTTTTCTATTCTATCTGTTCTTTTCTGGATGAAATGTATCTATTATTTTCTTTTCTATGGACAATACATACCTGTTTCTGTCAACACACTGGCATGCACATATATCGATGAATGGACAATCTCAGCCATCTGAGGGAAGACCTTGGTAATGTGCTCTTTCCGTAGAGTAGCATGGCCCTCCCCATTTGTGATCTTTCAGCAAATATGTCATGTTAAAATTTCATTTATACTATATTGTAATTGTTGTATTGTGTGTGTGTGTGTGTGTGTGTGTGTGTGTGTGTGTGTGTGTGTGTGTGTGACGTGTGTGTGTGTGTGTGTGACGTGTGTGTGTGTGTGTGTGTGTGTGTGTGTGTGTGTGTGTGTGTGTGTGTGTGTCAGTGTGTTTACATTTACTCATGACATAATAGAAAATGTATACCTCAACTCTCTGAAGTGAAAGCGGTAGGCTCCTCTTTTGACCATCGATCAACACTCCAAACATCACAAAAGCCATTCCTGTCACTTCTTTGCCAAACAAATACCTTAGTGGGAGTGAAACACAATGTAAACCAGGATAACTCAAATAAACCCAAAAGAAAAGAAGGACATTAATAACCACAATGATTTACTCATTCAATCAATTTAAGCTAAATAAAATATTTTTGATTAGTAATAATTCAAGAATGAATACAACTATATGGAACATTTGCTTTTTTATCTTTAATATTTCAGAGTAATTTTACCCCAGGGTCCTATGCACCATGACTGAATTTGAATCGAATTTGAATTTAGGTCAAAAAGAGGACCTAGAATTACAAGGAAGTAGAATTTAAATTCCTCGAAATTCGAAGAAATTCATGTACATTTTAAGGGTTGTGTTTATCAATGAAGCCTCATAGTACAAATGTACACATAAATTATTTTATTTGATAGCCCCCCATGCATGAAATTCCACACAACTTGGCATACTCCAAGAGGATGTCAGGTTAATCATGCACATGAAATTTGGTGCAGTTCACAAATTCTCATCTGCAGGCTCTTGAGACCAGCATACCAGAAACATTTTGTCATCCTCGGTGCCATGGTTCAGGTAGTTATTTAGGAAAAACTGCATTTTGGGGGGTTTTGCCCACCAAGTTTCATGTGCCCGGGTGTTATGGTGTTCTACTGTAGGAATCGTTGACCAAAAATTCAGGACGTAGATGACGGGAAAAAAGTAAAAAAAAAAAATAAAAAAAACGTTGACAATCCCTTTATGACTGCTACACCTGCTATGCTAGCGGTGGTCATAATAATGGGGCCAGTACTGGTGCCATAGAAGGGTTTTTTTAGTGCTTCAGAGAACCACCAAGGCAAACTTTCCCCTAATGCAGGGGTTTTCAAAGTGGGTGCCGCGGCACCCTGGGGTGCCGTGACGCATGCTCAGGGGTGCCGCGGAATTGTCTAAGGCTTGATAATTTAATGAACATTTTAATTAAAAGCATAATATCCATTTCAAAATTCATTTTATTGCAAAAACGTATTTGCAGCACAAACAATAGGCTACAGTTTACTGTATCGTACTGTGCTGTATGTAGGCTACTTATTGTTTGTTCGGTGACTTCGTTCGTTATTCCGTATGGCGGAGTGCAGGTATAGGCGCAATGGATACGTTTTTTTAAGAGAACGCCATGCACCTCCACAGGGACAGACCTTGGAATCTGACCAGACGAAATCAGCAAAGAGAAAAGTGAGGCAATATAACAACTCCTACCTCCAGTATGTGTTCACTTGGGGTGGCGAGGTAACGTGTCGTACACCAGTATGCCTGATCTGCAGGGAGACGTGGGCTAACGTTGGCTACAGCTATTGGGGAAGTTTGCGCTTCAATTATGAGTCCACTTATGCTAGTGGCCTTTGCCAGCTGCTCGCTAACGTGAGATGTCGATGAGGACAAATTTACAGATAACTTTTTATTTTGCAAAGAACTGACCAACCATGCTGCCAGAGATGAGATATTCAGGGTGACAGATGAATACTTGAGGAACAATAATCTTAGCTGGGATATGTGCGTAAGTGTGTGCACTGCCACTGACGGGGCGGCCTCAATGACAGGTCGGGTCGAAGGCTTTGTAACGAAAGCTATGCAACAGAATCCTGCCATGGCGACGCATTGCATGTTGCATCGGGAGGCTCTTACTGCAAAAACGATGCATCCAGACCTGACGGATGTATTGAATCAAGTCGTAAAAATAGTTAATCACGTCCCCTTCAAACACGGTTATTCACTGCCCTCTGCAGTGAAATGGGTTAAGACTGCACACCGAGGTCAGGTGGTTATCAAGTTGTCTCTTCACATCCTGTTCACCATTTATTCAAAAGTTCAATTAAATTAGTTGAATGAAAGTAGTTCATTTGAATAAAACAAAAAAAGATATTAACTTCACCTTATCTTAGTAATGCCTATAATAAAAGCAGTTTTGGCCTATCCAACATATCACAAGGTTAAAGAAAATGGCATGAAGTACAAATATGGCACAAAGGAGGTTGAGTAAAAAGTAAAAAAAAAAAATAGGGGTGCCGTGGATGGAGAGAGATATGTTTAAGGGTGCCGTAAGCCAGAAAAGTTTGGGAACCACTGCCCTAATGTAATCATTCAATATAGAGTTTTCATTCTCCATTGCACCATCCAGAGATTTAGAAGACCATTATGGAACAGTGTGACGCTTCTGGCACTATCTTCCAAAAATACCAGCTGTTTAAACCCATCTACGTGTGAAGGCACATAAAAGTTGTCTAAATGACGTTCAATCAAAACAGAGGGGTAGCTTGCCCCTCCCTCCCCCCCTCCTTCAGTGCATACTGTAACCCAGGAGACAGGTGGACCTTCTTGAATCTCCTCATGATAAGCTGACACTGGTGAGCCTTCTTGATCAGGGTAGAGGTGTTGAGGGTCCTAGAGAGGTCCTCTTAGAGATGTGGACACCAAGAAACGTGAAGCTGGTGACGCGCTCCGCCTCAGTATGGTTGATGAGAATGTGGGTATGAGTGCTACATGTAGCTTTTGACTTCCTGAAGACCATAATGAGCTCTTTGGTCTTCTTGGTATGACAATCGCACGATGGAGGTGGTTTTAAAGCACGCAGGGACAGCTGCTTGGGCTAGTATGGGTTAAATATGTCAGTCCAAATCTCAGTCAGCTGTAGGCCCTGAGGACAAGTCCGAGGATGCCATCAGGACAAGCAGCCTTAAGTGCATTAATGAGTTTGAGAGTGTGAGGGGCTGATGATCTACAGAGACCACGGCCTTGATGATCACACACACACACACACACACACACACACACACGCACACACACCTGACTGCCATCCTACCCCACCTCAACCTAACACCCCCACTTCACTGCATCATAGAAAGCCACACACCTTACAGACATCACACAGCCCACCAATTCACTGTATCATCATAAAACACTGCCCCACATACACAGCACATTGGGTAGATTCAGAAAGACACCCTAGGATGCATTTTGTCAAGAGTTACACCCATCTCTGTTTTCATTGTTTGCTGTTTGGGGGCAGCCGTGGTTGGGGCTTCGGGCTTGTAACCGGAGGGTTGCCGGTTCGATCCCCAACCAGTCCACGGCAAGGCCCTTGAGCACCTAACCCCTCACTGCTCCCCGAGCGCCGCTGGTTGGGCAGGCAGCTCACTGCTCTGGGTTAGTGTGTGATACAAATCACTGAGGGGCAGATGTACTAACGCTTTTGCGCCCACTTCAGGCGTATTTGTTTCGCAACGTGCGCATAGAATGATGGCGAGGTATGTATTAACGGGCCGCAATGAGGTGAAGGCGCAGACTGCCTGTCGCGGGGAGCTGAAAATGGCAAATTGCGCTTTTCCGTCTCATGCATATGGATTTAAGGGAGTGTCAGTTGATAGTAGGAGGTTCGTGTAAAAAGATGGGAGGAGAAGCGTTAAATGCGCCTAATTATGTATTCCCCTGTATGTACTAAAACTGCCCATGAAAGTGCACGTCTATTTTGCGCCTAAATATTTCCGCCTTGTAAAAGCAGGTGTTAAATGCGATTTGCTGTTAAATGCATCTATAAGAGAATCATTGAAAGACAACAAAATCGCTAATTAGACCACCAGTTTTTTGTCTTTGTACTACATCAAAAGCAACATTAACTTTCAGTGGCTTTTCGAATGTTTACTTTCACTTTCACGCCATCCGCTTAAACTTTCCTACTTGTTAGATTTGATAAATCTTCCATAGCCTACGTGCACAAGTAAGGCTAGTTTGAGTAGAACTACTGCTCTAAATTATGTTCCTGCTTGTTGACATTATGCATTGTATTATTTCATGATCGCTAAACGATCAGTTGTTGTCATCAGTTAACTTCATTCAACTGCGTTTCTGATTGAAGTGTCGTTCAGTTGTTGTCCTTCGCAAACTGCGTTAGGGGGCGGAGAACGGCGCAGATTACCCAACGAATTTCAGGATTGGTAAATAGGACGTAAACTGAAGTATCTTAGCGTGTGCTTTCTGCGTGTTGGCCTTGGCGCAAAAAACGTTACGATCGCTATTCTTAGAACATCAGGGCCTGAGTGTTCACTAATTCGGTTAAATTGGGTTAAATGCAGAGAACGAATTTCCCTCACAGGATCAAAAAAGTATCTATCTACAGTATCTATCTATCTATCTATCCAAATATTTTTCCCCTGAGTGGCAGGCCATTGACTTTTTGTACCCTTAAGTACAACTATGTTCCCTTTGTGAGTGTATTCAGTAAAGGTACATTAATGGTCCCGAAACGGTACATATTAGTACTTTAGTGGCTCAATTGGGTTCCCTATATAAGGTACAGGGTCAAAAGTTGTACCTAAGAACAAAAACAGACCCCAACCGTACCCCTATTTTTGAGAGTGTAATAAATGTGTCCACATCTCTACAAGCACATCATTCTCACCGAGCCTTTATATCGATCTCCAGTTTATCATCATTCACATAGTAAAAGCTTTTCCTGGGAGCCAATGTGACCTCAAAGCTTGGCAGAACTAAGATAAATGAAATAAAATAAAGAAGAAACATAAGGTTAAATTGAAATGAAAATGCCACAATAGTGAGCATTACTATTTCATGCCACTGAGGCCATCATTCAGTCCCGAAAACAATCTTCATTGACTTCTCACTCACCATATTCTTTAATCTCAAACTGTGAAGTGAAGTTTTTCTGTGGGATGTTACTGAATCTTGCCATGAGGGACCAGGTCCCAAAACTGCAATCAGAAAGATTGTAGAGTAAGTTTGGATGCACCGATGTGCATTCATGGTGTGTAGTGTATTCATGGTTCATATTTTCTTTTATGTTGGCAGTCTGTACATTTGAATGGATTATGTGCAAAATATAGAAATGTATTAAAATTGTAATTACAAAATCAGTACAGACCTGACAAGTTCTGGAATAGTGTAGGATCGACTTAACATTCCCTTTGCTTCCTTGAGGGATATAGTCTCTTGAGACAATGAAATCCCATCTTGATTCTAAGGAAGTAAGTGATCATTGTCTTAGTGAATAAATCTGTCAGAGTACTGTGAGAATTAAATGAATTAATGTAATGTAATGTAACTTTTCTGAAACCTGTTGCTAACATCAAATTCAAAATGAACATAATACAGTATTTTCCATGAAATAGTATAAAATGATATGTTGTTGTCTATTGTATGTCCTTTTTGCAGTTACATATGGGTTTGTAGATTATGATATTCTATTTCAATTTGCAATTTACACAATGTCACAACTTTTTTCTGTGTTGGGGTAGTGCCTCACCCTACCCCTTTGTAGCGAATCATTTCTAAATTGAAGGGAAGTGTGATATGTTTCTCCAAATGCCCCTCCTTATTCTGGACTACAGGAAGTACCCCTCCTTATTCTGGACTACAGGAAGTCTAAAGCTGGCGTTCACACACCCATCCTCATCAATGGGAGTGTGGTGATGTGTCACCAGCTTCAAGTTTCTCTGTGCCCACATTTCCGACATAGATAATGCACTGTGCCCATCTGAACACTAACCATAATATCCACTTGCACAGAAGCTTCTGTTGGCTTCAAATCGGGAGTGAGGGCAAAGATCCGATAGAGAACTAAAGACAAACATGGGAAAAGAAAGGAGACAGTGCCTTTAAGGTGTAATGTTCACAATTCAAATATAGCTGTGTTGAGTAACTGCAATGAATAGATCTAAATGTCAAACTCTCAATCATGATGTGTCTGTCTCAGTAGCAATTTTGAATCCCTAGCAACTAATGTGTAGTTTCAATGTTATTTTGATAACTGAACAATTGAGAATTTGTTGAGAAAAAGGTTGTTGTATATCAAAACATGTTATGGAAAAGTGTACCGTCCACAAGACTTTTGTGTAATTATTCCATATTTTGTGTAGTCATTCTATATCAGGACAACTGACATACACATAGTCTACAAGAGACATCAGATTGTTAACTTTGGTTCATGTGCAGTAAGCATTTGATTGTCACTATGCATCTTGTTTCAAAATTCGTTTTGAATCTTGAAACATTGTGGTTGGGACATTTTTGCTTAGGCTAGCCTACTCTGCTGATGTTTTGAACAATAAAATTACCGTATATGACCATTAACTCAATTGTTTATTAGGTTTATTAGATTATTTATAGTATATGCATTGCTTGTTTATTGATTATGGGACAGAGAATATTGACTTAGTGGGCTACATAGCTTATTTCCTGCGTTCTACGTATGTTCTTGTGGAATTGTCTTGTACAACTTGGATTGTACTGCCTTGTATTGTGGCATAATGGAGCTAATTGTATCACACCACACATACCTACTCCTGCTCCTACACACACACACACACACACACACACACACACACACACACACACACACACCTGTCCACATACAGTACTTACCCACATCTCAACACACACAACCATAGCCACAACTGGATATATCTTCAATAAAGAAAGGAATTATTGAACTCAAAAGTGACTGGACTGAGCTGTTCTCACCGACACCTACAGTATACTGGTATCATTATCAAGTTAGCACCAACACATCCCTCTCAAACCTTTTCAATGTATTTGTGTCTAGTAAATGTTTAGTTTATTCCCTCCTTTCATGTGTCTGATTGTTATAACTTTGTGCACTTTGAAAAATAATTTGTAATGCTTACTTGAAAAATGTGTGGAAACTCATTGACTCAAATGAGGTGAGTAATGGTTTCTTTCCAAGTGCCAAGCTAAATCAAATCAGACCTCCATGCCATTTTTGAGCCGTATTTCATTTATGTACTATTAGCTACATGCATTTACTCGCAAAACACAACAGATTGTCTGCAATACCATATGAGGGCACATGGTCTTACAATATTTTGGTATGTGGCTCTGTATTTTCAGTCAGGCAAAATCAACATTGAACTAATAATTCCAGGGGTATGAATAACTTTGTTCATAACCTGTAAGTTGATTTTCAATTAACTGAAGCCCCCCTAAAATGGACCTACTGTAGCTACGCCTATGGCACTTTATAATCTGTGTTAATCTTAAATAAACTTAAAGGTAGCCTACACTATACAAGATTTTTACTTTAATATAATCTTTACAAAGCCAATTTGATGGTAATAGGCGAATCGTTCACCTAGCATAGCTATACAGCACAGACTTAGCGAGTCGCTATCATGAAAACCAGCCATGCAACTTACTGTAAAGAACTCATCTCATGAGAATCAAGAAGAGATGGGAGGGACAAGTTGAAATAAGTTTGCTATTTACAACAGCAGAGTAACTAAGGGACAATGTACAGTATTGTCCGCCTGTAATTATCGGAAAATAAGTCCTGACAGGGACTTATGAACCGAACTCCGACGCGCAGCGTAAAATTGAATTGTGGTCTCTTTTTACCATAGGCCTATCATGTGCACAATTTAGTATATTGCGTGCTCATTTCAATAAATCATGTACACGTTTTACTAACCAGTGCGGTCATTTTACTAAATTGTGCCCACGTTTTAGTTAATTGTGCTCTCAATTTGCAACAATTAAAATGAGAGCACAATTTAGTAATATGAGTGTGCACTATTTAGTAAAATGTGCACACAACTTAGTAAACCGTGTGCACAATTTAGTCAAATGAGCGTACAATTTAGTAAAATGAGTGTGTGTTTTTTGGATATGTAGTAAAGAAAATATCTTACGATGAGCCCTCCAGGGTTCCGTATTAAGCCAACAAGTGGGTCAGCATTACATTACATTACAGAATTACATGAGGTTGGTGATACTTTGAATTTGGGGTTACTTCATGGTCCATCTGACTTTTAAATAGCAGCCTGATTGTGATATTGAAGCCAGATGAGACTTTCATATTTATTCATAATGCAATTGAAAGAGTGATACTTCAGGAAGCCCGCAGCCACAGTGGCCAGGGCCCTAATAATATCTCACCAGTGGATGAAGGTGTGTATATTGTTTTGTCTGTTTGTAGAAATATGTATCCACTTTGGAAAGACAGAAGAACCACTTTCTCCAACACGTGGTTTGGGAAATAAGCTTTCAGATACACATATTCTTGTTCTGCGCTGTCCATGTCTTTGGGGGGAATCTGAAGAAGATATTATTATGAAAGTTATCTGAATATGAAAACACCAGCATAAAACCACAACAATAGGATACAATGGTCAATTGTACAATACAACAATAGGATGCTCTTGCTCAATTATTTGCTAATGTTTTTTGCACCAATCACAGTAAACATATGCAACACACACACACACACACACACACACACACACACACAGAGAGAGAGAGAGAGAGATGTTACACAGCGTTCTTACAGTGATTTTTGCGATTTTCCTGAAGTTGTCTGCTTTTGTTAGGGACACAGTTGTCTCTGCAATAATGTCAGCCTTGTTGGTTAATTTGCTGATCTTAATTCGGACTTGTAGTGGACCATGATCCTTGTAGTCCTGGGCCTCCACGAACACAAACTCTGGACTGCCCACCCGCAGGAGGTTAGGAGCCGACATCACATATCTGATGTAATATAAACACTGTTATTAACTCATTATAGTCAAGACAATTGTTCTGTTTTCTGTTTTGCTCTCAAATTCACACCAGATCTTCGCTGTGGAGTTACTCACTGAATAAAAATTACACAGATATCAAGAAAATGCACAAGAGTAACAGTAAACCTTACTGAATAAGACGATGTAAAGCAGTGGTATGGACTCAAGTCGTTTCCGAGTAATCTGATTTTGAAATTTCAGCACATTTTTATTTTTTTTATTAAAATGTTCTACCTGATAATACCTTAATGTTCTGCAGGTGTGAACTTAAACCCATAGCTTACCCCTCATACAAAAGTGATAATGGCTGAATCCCAAAGTGAGCCCTGAGGACTAAGGACTTAAGACTCACAGACATTGGCCCAATCCCAATGTCCAGACTCACAGACTCACAGACTTTGGTGCGCATTCTCGCTAAATTCGTAAAGGCTTAGGGCTGTCCCAATGTCGAATTACAACGGGCGTGAGTGTTTGAGTACACACTTATCGAGCCCTTTCCGTGCGTCTGCATCGGTGCAGACTTAACCTATAGGGAATTACCCACAGTTCAAAGTGTTGTGACGTTTACCGCAGAGATCATAGTTAGTGAGTGTGTGAGGCCACATGGGCTCAGATAGGTATTTGGGATTGGGACAGCACTTCAGGAGATCACATGTACCTTGGCAATGTTTACTAACAAAGACGTTGCTGACATTTGCACCATGCACGTGTGTGTCGTGCTGTTGTTTACCTTTGACATTTCCGGATTTTCCTATGATCTCTGCGGTAAACGTCACAACACTTTGAACTGTGGGTAATTCCCTTAAGCATATACCTTACACTGACAGACATTGACAAGATTTGGGAAAGATTCTTGAAAGATTGTAAAGCTAGAATAAGGGGCATTAGTTAAAAGACTACAATCTTTCAATAATCGTTCCCAAATCTTGTCAAAGTCTGTCAGTGTAAGGTAGGCTTTAGGTGACGTCTGCACTGATGCACACTCACGGAAAGGGCTCGGTAAGTTTGTACTGTACTCAAACCTTCACGCCCATTGAAATTCGACATTGGGACAGCTCTAAGCCCTTACGAATTTTGCGATAACGCGCACCAAAGTCTGTGAGTCTGGACATTGGGAATGGGCCAATGTAGGCTGCTGTTTTTAGTCAACACTAATCTGTGTAGGTAAAGTGCAGGTCTGTTTGCAGTCGTGAATAAACCATAAATATAACAACAGGCTACTCACAGTGGGTTACATGTTGAGAGAGCGGGGAGAGAGAGAGCCACCGCGGCCACACACACCACCACCAGGTTCACACGCATCCTGGCACGGTCCTGTGTCCTGGATCCTGGATCAGCTGGTCTGAGACTTCTATCGCTGTCTATCTCCTGCAGGGTCTGGGATGAAAATGCCTCTCTAAACGTTAGTGCTGCTGTCCATAACTCACTCCCACCTATGGGACCAATAGAGGTCTGTGTTTGTTTTTGCTGTGCGGCGGAGTTGGGGCAAGAAGTCACATAGAGCTGCTGGGAATGGCAGTGGCCATTCTAATATTTTCTTTTGGAAACTAAACAAGCAATAATAAAAAAGTCACTAACGCTGTAGCAGTATGTCTTGTGCGTGTGTGCATGCGTGCATAGGTGCGTTTTTTTGTGTGTGTTTGTAACTTTTTAAAAGGTTTTTTTTTAATTTATTGCAAAATTGTTCCTGTGTTCCATCAAATGTCTATTCAATTGTCTATTAAATTGTCATTCACACTTACAGAGTAGAGACACTGTAGATGGGACTCAAAGTGGGTTGCCCATAGCAATAACCACCAAAAGGGGGCACTCACGCTTCAACTTTGCTTTGTGTGAACAGAAAAGAGGAATGTATTTGACTGTTGCCAGTCAGGGGCACCCGGGGGGCGATGACCTAGTGTGTTTGCAGTGTGGTGAAACCCAGGCTGCAGGTGAGAAGCCAGTGACACGGGTCAATGGAGTCCAGTCCAGGGACTTACGGGAAGCCTTCAGAGAGTTCATTACCACCACCTCACACACACACACAGTAGTGTGGTGTAATGTGTGTGTGTGAGTGTGTGAGTGTGTGTGTGTGTGTGTGTGTGTGTGTGTGTGTGTGTGTGTGTGAACCAATAACCTGTTTTCCTTTGCCAATAATAAATACACAACTGCTATTTGGTTACCTGTTTTCAAGAAATCGAATGGTTTATCTTTTAAAGTATTGTCATTTTTTCATATCAACTATTGTAGTGTTCCACTGCTTGGTCAAATTTCCGATTGTGATGCGCTATTTGGAATGTGCATTATTCTTATTATATATATTGTATATATATATATATATATATATATATATACACACATTTATTGTTACGCTGGAATTTGAGTGATACGAAAGTTTGATGAATCACACCTGAGCCCCGTCGTAAGATGATTTCTGCGCTCAGATGTACGCTGATGTCTACGCTCAGTTGATAAATGAGGGCCAGTATGTTTATGGTATGTTGGTCTCAACAGCCCGCATCAACTTAGCTAATAAAAAATGAATATGCAATATAATATTGCTTTAATCACCCCTATCTTCATATGAAATGTTATGAACTGCTCCATACACAGACACATCCACACAGACACACACACAAAAAGCAAACTCACACATGCACACACTCATTTATATACACATGAGTAGGAGATATGCATATAAACTGCACAAAGATACAGTTGACAAGCATCATTTATTTGTGAACGTACAGAACTGAGCGGCGGTCATATTGTGTACCGCTATGTGGTACATCTAGTTTGTTATTGACAATACATAATATTGTGCTGCAGAAAAATAGAAGACATTGGTGACAGGACTTCATTGGTTAAGCCAATTCACAGACGTTTGGACATCAATGACTACATCCAAAGTTCACAAGCTCAAAAGCAAGAGTTTCGAGTTTCTGAAACCGTTCGCTAAACTCTGGCTCTTGGCCTTCTGCCTCTGTGGGCCAGTACTCTATCCAGGATTTATCACCAAACACAAACTGATACCTATGAAAAGAAACACACACACACACACACACACACACACACACACACACACACACACACACACACACACACACACACACACACACACACACACACACACACACACACACACACACACACACACACACACACACACACACACACACACACACACACACACACACACAGGGATATACTGTAAATCAGATGGTGGACCAAAAAAAATGGAAAAAAAATAAGTAAAGGATACTACAGTTATGGTTCTGTTGCATTGAAATCTCTCAGCTCAAACCCACTTACCCGTCCTTGACTCTGTGAACGTCCTGCTTCGTTCCCATAATCAGGTATGCTTTGTTGACCTGCATGTCCATTTTGTCCCTGCATGTTGGATGGGCAATGAAAAGACGCTGACTTGCGACAGTCATGTTATCATCAGTGCCTAAGAGGATGGGGAAAAGGGCAGTGTTATGCATAGCAATAATGTAAGAAATGTTACCTTAAAGTAATGACCTCAAAATCATTGTGTTGGTACTTACAGTATTATAGTGAGCTTTATTTATAAACATGTGTGGATAAACTGTGTAAGCCTTACGTGTGTTTATCAGCAATATTTGAAAATAGTATCCATAAATATTTGTTGATTAACCAACACTGAGATATTCACTGAGCAACTTACACACTTTTCTCTAAACTGTAAACACAAACCTCAAACTACATTCACAAAAACCTAACCTCTGCAAAACTGAACAATCACCTCAAAACAGTTGTGCCTGTGCTCAAAACCAAACAGATCATATAGCTCCAGGAGCAATGTTCATTGTTTGTAATACAAGGAAATTCATTTAGCATCAATAACAAAAGAAAACAAAGCAAAACACATTGTACAACTCAGTGGATTCAACATTTACTGTAAATCCAGTAGAAAATATGAAAAATGGGGGTTTGTTTTTACAGTTTTGTGAAAAGGGTGGAAGGTGTTTTAATTTTATGGTGTTTTATTTGGAAAAGACATTTCAGTATTATAAATGAGAAGCACATTGCGTCTAACAATACAATCTACAATCTACTCTGAAAGCCTCACTGATAGTTTACTGTATGTCCATTGTTGATATCTTATTTGTACTGGATGTAGAATAAATGTTGACTCCACAGAGTTATGAATTGGTTTTGCTTTGTTTTGCTTTATTTTTTAGATAGTGCATTTGTGTATATTAAACCTTGAAAGATGGTGTGTGATGAGTGTTCTGGTGCATAATGGCTACTGTGCTAGACATTGGTAGTGATAAGTTAGTGAGGTTCCTCCTTCACTGTGAAGTGCATCAAAAGAAAGTTGTTGTTGTTGTTGTTGTTGTTGTTGCTGCAGTATACGTACCATATTTCATCATGCTATCCACCTTGAGATTCAAAATGTCTGTTGTGGAGGAAGTTTGTATTTCTTGAACAGTGCCCTTGAAAACTGTAAAGAGATTGATTTAAGTCTTTATACTCAGAAGACAAATCTTGGAATTAGCTATGAACAGAAATAACAAAGAAAGAATGTCAAAATACTGAAAGCAAACACGCACACGCACACACACACACACACACACACACACACACACACACACACACACACAGAGACAATTACCGTAATCAATATCTACTTCGCAGGCTCTCTCTGCACGGTTCTCTAATTCCTCAGGTGTCTTCCTCTGTTTGCTGCACATTCCTATGAGAAAAACATGACACAAAATAAGACACTGACACACAAATGAAAATGCTTTGATGTTCACATACATTTTCCCTTATTATGGGTTATATTCTTCCTCATATAGGTTAAGTCAGTTTTTTTTTTGGAGCAAATTTCCGTCAAGGATTCCCGAGACACTGAAAGACTGGGGTGCACGAAAATTGGTGGGCAAGTTTAGGATGTCGCCATTATTTTTATGATCCATCGCAATTCATGTCGCCTTCACACAATATAAAGTCAATAAATTGTCCTTCTTTGTCTAATTTGCACATTCTAACACAATATATCACAATGAAAACAAAACAAAAATATGTTCAAAGCCTTACATAATGCAAAGTCTCTTCTTCTGAAAAGCTGAAAAAAAAGCTATCCTAAAAATGTTTACCATCTGGTACGTATATTTTTTCTGGATATCCACAGGCATGATGGTAAATTCCTTGTGATGTAGATGGTTACAACAATTCACGGTTGGCTGACTGAAGGCAGCAACATTACATACCATAATTTCCCGAATATTAGCCGCGGTTTATACATTGATTTTGCAAAACTTCTTCCAGTATGAGGTTAATACAGGGGGGCAGTTAAGGTGTTAATATGGTTTTGTTTCTTTTAACTTGCATAAAAAACACTGTCCTGCGGCTTATACACAATGCGGCTTATATGTAGGAAATTACTGTACATGTTCCCCACAAGCACTATTCATCTTCGTAAAGCATGCACTGCTCGTAGTCTAATTGGCAAACAAAATAACTCACTAACAAAGCAGTTTTCATGGAAAAACAAGTTCACTTCTGAAGTGAGTGCTTACGGAGAGTGAGGTGCCATGCCAAAGTCATAACAAAGAAACACATATCACTCTACATTCTTCAGTAAAATAGTCAAATAAAATAGAAAATACATTATAGAATCCCCCTACCCTCTGCACACTGACAGACATCTCCGACACACAGTCTTTTGAGTTCAGCAGTCTCGGTCGGGTAGAACTTCACACATCGAACGTCTGAAAAAATAAACTGAACATGAAAGGGAGGAAAGTCATACAAATCTCTCTCTCTCTCTCTCTCTCTCTCTCTCTCTCTCTCTCTCTCTCTCTCTCTCTCTCTCTCTCTCTCTCTCTCTCTCTCTCTCTCTCTCTCTCTCTCTGTGTGTGTGTGTGTGTGTGTGTGTGTGTGTGTGTGCGTGCGTGTGTAACTCACCAGGCTTGTAGTACTCATACACTGTAACTGCTGCTGGCTGTAAGAAACCCACATCCATGACCCTGTGCACTCTAAAGGCAATCCTGTCTGGTTGCTTATGCGAGACCTAATATGAATTCACAGGAAACAGAAAATACAATATCCATTTCAAGTCTGTTTGTACATGTTATGATGCACCTGGAGTGCCAAGTTGCATGGTAAACATTACTGTACTTATGCTGTTAGCTGTTTGTGTATATAAAAGTAAGCTCTTTAGGTCTGCTTGGGAAGATGATGTTAACCCTTACTTGAATGAAAAATCATCCTTCACTAGTCATGTATTTCTTCCCTAACTACTTGTTACCAAACATTATGCCATTTGGATGTCTGTGCAAGTCTGAGGAAGGACCGTAAGGGCTCAAATCGTTACTTATAAATAAAACACACTTTAATGGGAGATTTACGGAGTTTGACTTTTCCCTGAACTGGATATTTTTGATCCTGTACCCGATTAATATGAATATGTGCGTAATTAAACTTAGTGGTAACACTTTATAATAACTATACACAATTCATCATCTATTAAGCATGTGTAACCTATTAGTTAATGGTTTGTTCATCACTAGTAATTTATTGTTCATGCATAATTCATCATCAGATAAGCATTTGTTGCCAAAGTTATGAATGGTTTGTTCATTGTAAATAAACCCATTTCTAACATATGTTTATAAATTATTGCTAATACTTAATATATCATGCAATAACATGTTGTTAATGAAGTACTATTACCATTATTTAACAGTTGTTATGCTTAATAAATGATGAATTGTGTGTAGTTATTATAAAGTGTTACCGTAGTGGTAGTATTATATCTATCCAACCACGTAGATATATAACAGGATCAAAGGGGGCTTCATGCCCTGTGGAATGGTTTGACTCTTGGCCTAAAACATCTATGTTTGGGGCAGTATTTGGTGGTTACTGAAGTGAACTGGGTCGCGATGGTCTGTCATTTTTAAAAAGTGGGTCCTCAAGCCTAGCTCTCAGCCAATTGCATCTTCCTTGTCGTTCTTTGTTTACTGCTGTTAATTTCTGGTTGTTACAGTGGAGTTAGCTGGACCCGCTGTTTTGCCAATCTCTGGGATTATACTGATAAAGATGTTAGTATTGCAGGAACCGATCCAAAAGTTCCTGTCGGCTGTATGATACGTACACTAAACATACTCTAATAAACTAATGTATACGCTAACCAAAATACTTTAAATAAACAAGCAGGTAAACACTAAGTTTTCAAAATGTGGACACTGGTGCAATGGAACCACACCACCATCTTGGATCAAAGATGATTAGATTCCAGTATCTTATTAAGACAGATGATAATGGTTTAGATTCTAGTACCTTTGGAAGATAGATGATAAGGGAGCCTCTCTCTGAGAGCACCTTGTCTTTTTCCCATTTCTGAATGAAGCGGTCTCGTCCTTCCTGCAGCTGTAGAGAAAATATTATTTACTTGTTTATTAACAAAACAAGCAAGTCAGATCTTAAGAACCATACACTCTAGAGTAAACACTGCGAACTTATGTTTAGGCTGAATGCATCTCACCTTGAAGAGGTCTGCCGTATCTGCCTCAAATCCAGTTGGAATGCTGACATCCAGGATGGGCATATTAGTGGAGTCGTTTTTTGACAAAAACCTGAGAAAAATAAGCTTTCAACTGTATAACTCCATCTTGAAGAAGAGGTGATAATGAAGGCTAATATAAGGATTCAGATCTAAAATGTTTCAGGCTGTTCTACATCAAAGTGAGGAAAGGCACATTGACTTATGAACTATTCCAATCAAATTCTCAAACTCAATCAGAATAAAAAATGGCTCAGGTAAACACTTGAAGACCTAAATCCACCTATATAAACGCATACTCTGATTGTTGGAGCAATGACTAAATGACTAAATGTGTGTTCCATGTAAACACGGATTAAACGCCAATTGCGGCAATTAAATAGTTTGGTTGTATTCATTTCAATCATTGATAAGAAACATGGCTAGTGTGATTAATCTGTCTGAATGTACAGATGGTACGGGTTGAGAATGCTCCTTTCTTTCCCGCACATCGGGACTCCCGACGCATCGGGACTTTAATTAAAACTGCAACCGCAAGGGGGCAACATAAGACCGCCTTAATAAAAGGAAGGTTCGGCTCATACCGGAAAACACGGAAAAACCCGAAGACACCGCGCTGGTGACAAGCGGAGAAAAGAGACATCACGCTCGGCATGTCAGATTGCAGTTTCAGAGTTTTCGAATGTTTTACAGCGTACCTCACAGCTGGCTCTCTCACTCGACGTAGCCTATAACTCAGTCAGTCCAGCAGAGATGCCAGAGCAACGTTTTGGTCAATGGAGAGGGAGAGAAATGCTCCGCATATCCGTCTCATTTAATCCGTCTCATTTAATCATTAAAATGAAGGTGATGACTGGCGAAATTATAATCAAACGACGTTTCAATAAACCATTGTTGAAATTAATGAAAATGGTTTTAGAAGCATTCAATTCAACCTGAAAGACTCGATATAGGCAACCTTAGATTAATTCATTAATTCATTACGGTTACAAGACCGCATTTCCGTGAATAGGCTATTATTGTCAAGGCGAAGACGAAAGAGATGGACAAGATGGACATTTAGGCTACATTTATGTTAGGAATACTTAGAAATGTGTAGGCCTATAGGCTATTTTAAAACGGAGGCATGTTCATTTTAACTGGCGACGCTGGGTAGCTTACCCAGCACTTTATCACAGATTTTGTCCCCACCACTTTTGACAACTGAAAATAAAACGTATTTAACAGAAATATCTTTAATAGGCCTACATGCCTATCATGTCACTTTACTTATAACCGTAGGCTACATGATTGGAGAAGATCGCGCATTTTGTAACATTATAACAATGGATGGTCAGATATGCGATAGGGCAGTGAGGGTGATTCATTGTAACCATCGACTAGTAGGCCTAGCTCCGCAAAAGAAGTTTCTAGCAACTTAGAATATATGGATCTCGTTATGCATGTTCATGTTGATTCAGAGATAGACATAGACTACCGTGGGCTTCTGTGCGTCAATATAACAGCATTTTATCATGTGGTGAATTAATGACTAACGTCAGTTTAACATGTCAGAACTTTTGATCGGCGTTTCAAGTGCATGCCGCGAATAGGCTAAATGAACTCGACTGACTGAATCCTTTATATTTCTTGGCTAAGTGCGAAGAAATTGACACTCGAACTGTGGCGTAAATGGTTGAGGCATCTTAATCATACGTCAGCGACCGGGGTTCAAAACTTACTCTACGAACCTCCGGAACCCATTAAGACAAGAGGCATTATTTTATTAAAAAGTGTTGCGATTTTTTTATGATTGCGATGTCTGCTGAAAAGAAAAGTTAATATGTGAATTCGTGGTTCGCACACACACACACACACACACACACACACACACACACACACACACACACACACACACACACACACACACACACACACACACACACACACACATTTTTACATTTACATAATAGGGCTCGGGCACACGCCTTGCATTCTAGGAATATCGCCGCCATTTGGTAGCGCACTGAACGTAATATCCATTCATTCAGATGCACAAGACAAGAAGCAGAAATAGTAGCGATTTATTCTTTTCCTCTTGCGATCGTGGGTTGCACTGTTACACCCCACTACACAGCAACATACTACCAAGAAGGCAAAAACTAAGTAACAGGAACACACTAAAAGGCGGGAGTAAATCCATAGTAATCCATAGTAAACTGAGGAGTGAAGCTGCCAATGTGGCTGTGCCCGCGAAGTTTTGATGTCATGATCCCGAGCCCTAGTGTCAGGAAGTGTCTGTCGAGAGAGAGGGGGGAGGGAGGCAATCGTCCAATGCCGCATACAGGTAGGCTATAATGTCTAGTGAACTGGTTAGACAAGTGTGGGGGAGGGGGAATGATCGCACAAGACAATTGCTCTTCATGAAATGGGTAGTCTCACAGACGTTTGTCGATGTTTAAACGTAGCCTACTACATCACTTGCGAAATCGGACGTGGCACATAGAATTATTAGGCTACTGGATTTAATATAGCATAGACTTTGTTCATCCTATATTAGCCTATATTAAAATGTAATGTGCTGCGGGGAAGCATTGGGGAAGTCAGTTTAAGTTGTCCTGTAACAATTTGCCTCTTATTATAAGAGTATGCAGCGCCACGCACATAATAGTCTAGGTTACGGGCGGATGCGAGCAACCCCATGCAAAAGAAGGCCTTAAGTTAACGGACTGAAGGCCTGTTTACATGTCAAACATGCATTAAATCTAAGAAACGAAAAACACAAATATCATGTACTGTGTCGTAAACAGTTAATGACTTCGTGGCCACTATGCGCAACTGCATCGCGCAGTGAGCTGAAGGATAGGAGGACCGACACTTATTAACACAAAGCTTTGTAAAGCACTAACAACCACCCCTCAAAGTTCATTGTCCATAAGTCCAAACAATAAGTATAAAAATCCGACAATCCAAAACGATAACGAGATCTCCCAGAAACGAAAAACAAGTTTGTTGAGTAGCCTAGTCCTTCCAACAATCTCAGCTTTTGCGTTTGTTAGATAAAAGGCATTCTGTCCTGCTGTATTCCAATGAGAAAAAATCATCCACAAGGTAGGCTAAGGGTCACGGTAATGCAGCATGCAGGAATCTATATAGGCCTACGCACAAAACGAATGAATGGATTATATCGGCCAAAACGAATGAATGGGTTGGGAGAGTCGTCTGGCTGTGTCAGCAGACTGCAGTCGGTCTCGAGGGGTTAAATAGCGCACGTACTTGAATTTTAATCTGAAGAAGACCAAATCAAATCAAAATATAGCCGCAAGCGGCGATGGCGGGCCCGAGCACCAGCGGTGCGGAGACCTGTGACATTTCGGAATCTAACAAAGCAACATGTGCGTGTTGGTGGGCATGTGTATAAGCAACACACATGTCCACCAAATGTGGTCAATTTTCCTGAATGTATGTGTCAACCACAACAGACAACACGCTAGGTGGCGCTATAGAGTCCCTAAGCCACACCCTACGCCAGAGCTCTATCTCTGACTATCGATAGCAATAACGCATAAGCCCACCAAATTTGGCTCATTTTCATGAATGTGTGTGTCAACCACAACAGACAATGCGCTAGGTGGCGCTATACAGTCCCTAAGCCACACCCTAGGCCAGAGCTCTATCCCTGACTAGCGGTAGCAATAATGCACATGCCCACCAAATTTCGTTCATTTTCATGAATGTATGTGTCAACCACAACAGACAATAAGCTAGGTGGCGCTATAGAGTCCCTAAGCCACACCCGAGGCCAGAGCTCTGTCTTTGACTAGCGGTAGCAATAACACAGAAGCCCCCCAAATTTGGTTCATTTTCGTGAATGTATGTGTCAACCACAACAGACAATTCGCTGCTAGGTGGCGCTATAGAGTCCTTAAGCCACACCCTAGGCCAGAGCTCTATCTTTCAGTAGCGGCAGCAATAACACACAAAACCACAAAATTTGGTTCATTTTCGTGAATGTATGCGTCAACCACAACACACAATCTGCTAGGTGGCGCTATAGAGTCCCTAAGCCACACCCTAAGCCAGAGCTCTGTCTCTGACTAGCAATAGCAATAACACACAAGCCCAGCAAATTTGGTTAATTTTCGTGAATGTTTGTGTCAACCACAACAGACAACGCACTAGGTGGCGCTATAGAGTCCCTACGCCAAACCCTCTGCCAAAGCTCTGTCTCTGACTAGCCATAGCAATAACACACAAGTCCACCAAATTTGGTTCATTTTGGTGAATGTACGTGTCAACCACAAAAGATAACGTGCTGCTAGGTGGCGCTATAGAGTCCCAAAGCCACACCTTAGGCCAGAGCTCTCTCTCTGACTAGCAGAAGCAATTCCACATGTAGCTGCCAAATTACATCCAATTCATAACCTTTTTTCTGCCTATAACATCAACTTCCTGTTTCTTAATAAAACGCCATAATTCAAACCTTCGCCATTTCGATATACTTTTGAAATTCAAAAATCTGGTCGCAATTCCTCTCGGGCAACCCCTCAAGATCATTTTAGTGCTTATATGACATGATTTCGATAAACCGTCTAGGAGAAGTGTTTCAAAGTACGTGATGTGCAAAAATCATAATCATAATCATAACTCAAATTCTTTTAAGATTCACTATATAGTTCAAATGTAAAACTTGTTCAGATTCATACAACACACATGTCCACCAAATTTATTTCATTTTCGTGAATGTATGTGTCAACCACAACAGACAATGCGCTAGGTGGCGCTATGGAGTCCCTAAACCACACCCGAGGCCAGAGCTCTGTCCTTGAATAACTATAGCAATAACACACATGCCCACCAAATTTGGTTCATTTTGGTGAATGTATGTGTCAACCACAACAGACAATGCACTAGGTGGCGCTAGAGTCCCTAAGCAACACTCTAGGCCATAGCTCTGTCTCTGACTAGTGGTAGCAATAACACACAAGCCCACTGAATTTGGTTCATTTTCGTGAATATATGAGTCAACCACAATACACAATGCGCTAGGTGGCGCTATAGGGCCCCTAAGCCACACCCTAGGCCAGAGGTCTGTCCCTGACTAGCAATAGCAATAACACACATGCCCACCAAACTTGGTTAATTTTCGTGAATATATGTGTCAACCACAACAGACAACACGCTAGGTGGCGCTAAAGAGTCACTAAGCCACACCCTAGGCCTGAGCTCCTTCTCTGTCTAGCGATAGCAATACCAAAGAGGTCCACTAAATTTGGTTCATTTTCGTGAATGTACACGTCAACCACAACAGACAACACACTAGGTGGCGCTGTAGAGTCCTTAAACCACACCCTAGGCCAGAGCTCTATCTTTCAGTAGCGGCAGCAATAACACACAAAACCACCAAATTTGGTTCATTTTCGTGAATGTACGTGTCAACCACAACACACAATCTGCTAGGTGGCGCTATAGAGTCCCTAAGCCACACCCTAGGCCAGAGCTCTGTCTCTGACTAGCAATAGCAATAACACACAAGCCCACCAAATTTGATTGATTTTCGTGAATGTAAATGTCAACCCAAAACAGGTAACACACTAGGTGGCGCTATAGAGTCCTTAAGCCACACCCTCAGCCAGAGCTCTGTCTCTGAATAGCGATGGCAATAACTTATCTGCCCACCAAATTTGGTTCATTTTCGTGAATGTATGTTTTAACCACAACAGACAACGCACTAGGTGGCGCTATAGAGTCCCTAAGCCACACCCTAGGCCAAAGCTCTGTCTCTGACTAGCGATAGCAATAACACATATGTCCACCAAATTTGGTTCATTTTCTTGAATGTATGTGTCAACCACAACAGAAAATGTGCTACTAGGTGGCGCTATAGAGTCCCGAAGCCACACCTTAGGCCAGAGCTCTGTCCCTAACTAGCAGAAGCAATTCCACATGTAGCTGGCAAATTACATCCTATTTATAACCTTTTTTCTGCCTATAACACCAACTTCCTGTTTCGTAATAAGTCGCCATAATTCAAACCTTCGCCATTTCGATATGCTTCGAAAATTCAAAAATCTGTTCGCAATTCCTCTTGGGCAACCCCTCAAGATCCTTTTACTGCTCATATGACATGATTTCGATAAACCGTCTAGGAGAAGTGTTTCAAAATACATGATGTGCAAAAATCATAATCATAATCATAACTCAAATTTGTTTAAGATTCAATATGTAGTGTAAATGTCAAAGTTGTTCAGATTCATACAACACATCTGCATACCAAATTTGGTTCATTTTCATGCATGCACGTGTCAACCACAACAGACAGCGCGGTAGGTGGCACTATAGACCCCCTGAGCCACACCCTAGGCCAGGGCTCTGTCTCTGAGCATGAAATGCAATTCTACATATGCCTGCCAAATTACAAGAGTTTTGGAGCATGCCAAGTTGGTGAAACGGCCTCACGGGATAAGAGGAAAAGAGAAATATAGCCGCAAGCGGCGATGGCGGGCCCGAGCACCTGCGGTGCGGAGACCTGTGACATTTCGGAATCTAACAAAGCAACATGTGCGTGTTGGTGGGCATGTGCATGAGCAACAAACATGCCCACCAAATTTGGTCAATTTACGCTAGGTGGCGCTATAGAGTCCCTAAGCCACACCCTAGGCCAGAGCTCTATCTCTGACTATCGATAGCAATGACGCACAAGCCCACCAAATTTGGTTCATTTTCGTGAATGTGTGTGTCAACCACAACAGAAAATGCGCTAGGTGGCGCTATACAGTCCATAAGACACCCTTGGCCAGAGCGCTGTCTCTGAATAGCTATAGCAATAACACATATGCTAATCAAATTTGGTTCATTTTCGTGAATGTATGTGTCAACCACAACAGACAATAAACTAGGTGGCGCTATAGAGTCCCTAAGCCACAACCGAGGCCAGAGCTCTGTCTCTGAATAACTATAGCAATAACACACATGCCCACCAAATTTGGTTCATTTGGGTGAATGTACGTGTCAACCACAACAGACAATGCGCTAGGTGGCGCTATAGAGTCCCTAAGCCACACCCTAGGCCAGAGCTCTATCTCTGACTATCGTTAGCAATAACGCACAAGCCCACCAAATTTGGTTCATTTTCGTGAATGTGTGTGTCAACCACAACAGACAATGCGCTAGGTGGCGCTAAACAGTCCCTAAGACACTCTTGGCCAGAGCGCTGTCTCTGAATAGCTTTAGCAATAACACATATGCCAACCAAATTTGGTTCATTTTCGTGAATGTATGTGTCAACCACAACAGACAATGCACTAGAAGGCGCTATAGAGTCCCTAAGCCACACACGAGGCCAGAGGTCTGTCTCTGAATAACTTTAGCAATAACACACATGCCCACCAAATTTGGTTCATTTTGGTGAATGTACGTGTCAACCACAACAGACAATGCATTAGGTGGCGCTCTAGAGTCCCTAAGCCACACTCTAGGCCAAAGCTCTGTCTCTGACTACCGATAGCAATAAAACACAAGTCCACCAAATTTGGTTAATTTTCGTGGATGTATGTGTCAACCACAACAGGCAATGCACTAGGTGGCGCTATAGAGTCCCTATGCCACACCCTAGGCCAAAGCTCTGTCTCTGACTAGCCAAAGCAATAACACACAAGTCCACCAAATTTGGTTCATTTTCGGGAATGTTTGTGTCAACCACAACAGATAATGTGCTACTAGGTGGCGCTATAGAGTCCCGAAGCCACACCTTAGGCCAGAGGTTTGTCTCTGAATAACTTTAGCAATAACACACATGCCCACCAAATTTGGTTCATTTTGGTGAATGTACGTGTCAACCACAACAGACAATGCATTAGGTGGCGCTCTAGAGTCCCTAAGCCACACCCTAGGCCAAAGCTCTGTCTCTGACTAGCCATAGCAATAACACACAAGTCCACCAAATTTGGTTCATTTTTGGGAATGTTTGTGTCAACCACAACAGATAACTTGCTACTAGGTGGCGCTATAGAGTCCCGAAGCCACACCTTAGGCCAGAGCTCTGTCCCTGACTAGCAGAAGCAATTCCACATGTAGCTGCCAAATTACATCCAATTTATAACCTTTTTTCTGCTTATAACACCAACTTCCTGTTTCGTAATAAGACGCCATAATTCAAACCTTCGCCATTTCGATATGCTTCGAAAATTCAAAAATCTGTTCGCAATTCCTCTCGGGCAACCCCTCAAGATCCTTTTACTGCTCAGATGACATGATTTCGATAAACCGTCTAGGAGAAGTGTTTCAAAATACATGATGTGCAAAAATCATAATCATAATCATAACTCAAATTTGTCTCAGATTCACTATGTAGTGTAAATGTAAAAGTTGTTCAGATTTATACAACACATCTGCCTACCAAATTTGGTTCATTTTCGTGCATGCACATGTCAACCACAACAGACAGCGCGATAGGTGGCGCTATAGACCCCCTGAGCCACACCCTAGGCCAGGGCTCTGTCTCTCAGTATCAAATGCAATTCTACATATGCCTGCCAAATTACAAGAGTTTTGGAGCATGCCGAGTTGGTGAAACGGCCAAACGGGCTAAGACGAAGAGAGAATAATAATAATAAATATAGCCGCAAGCGGCGATGGCGGGCCCGAGCACCTGCGGTGCGGAGACCTGTGACATTTCGGAATCTAACAAAGCAACATGTGTGGGTTGGTGTGCCTGTGCATGAGCAACATACATGCCCACTAAATTTGGTTCATTTTTGTGAATATATGTGTCAACCACAAAAGACAACATGCTAGGTGGCACTATAGAGTACCTAAGCGACACCCTAGGCCAGAGCTCTGTCCCTGACTAGCGGTAGCAATAACACACAAGCCTACCTAATTGTGTCAATGTATGTGTCAACCATAAAAGACAACGTGCTAGGTGGCACTATAGAGTCCCTATGCCAAACCCTAGGCCAGAGCTCTGTCCTTGACTAGCTGTAGCAATAACACACATGCCCACCAAATGTGACTAATTTTCGTGAATATATGTGTCAACCACAACAGACAACACGCTAGGTGGCGCTATAGAGTCCCTAAGCCACACCCTAGGCCTGAGCTCCTTTTCTGACTAGCGATAGCAATACGAAAGAAGTCCAATAAATTTGGTTCATTTTCATGAATGTACACGTCAACCACAACAGACAACAAACTAGGTGGCGCTTAGTCCTTAAGCCACACCCTAGGCCAGAGCTCTATCTTTCAGTAGCGACACCAATAACACGTAAAACCACCAAATTTGCTTCATTTTCGTGAATGTACACGTCAACCACAACACAATCTGCTAGGTGGCACTATAGAGTCCCTAAGCCACACCCTAGACCAGAGCTTTGTCTCTGACTAGGGGTAGCAAAAACAATTTTGTCTGTGAAATTTCTAAAGTACACCTTCTGCCACGAAGATAAATTGTAGGGTTTTAAATGTTCAAAAAAAGAGTGAAAGGTCCACACACTTCCTCTCACTTAATTTACTTTATTAGTTCAAGGGTTTTAAATGTTCCTCATAAAAAGTCTTTTCGAAGTCCAAATAAAAGAAAATGTTGCTGTTATTGCTACGATAGACCGTTAAATTTACATGCACAGGTTTTGTACACCATTGTCATGGCCAAATTCAAGCACTTTTTAAGGACTTTCAAGACCAGTTTTCCAGTATTGAAATTGTGTGTGAACAAATTCAAAGCCCTGTTGTTTGAGGTCACTGTAGGATAAAGAACCAGGAAATTTGATACAACCTTAGCCGAATACTGAACCAGCAACTATCATTAGGTTAACTGAATGGGGCATAGAAAATGAGTGTTTGCTGCCCTGTCATATCAAGTTTCCTTGTTCTTTTTCTTAATGACAGCACTCGATGAGATTGATTCACACCATATTTCAGGGGTGTGATTGGCAAAGGACAAAAAAGAGGAAAATATACCCAGCACCCTCAGGAGAAAGTTTTCAAAAATGACCCCTTAAATGATAACATCAGATGACTTTTATGAGAACTGTTTATAAACTGTGATACATATAAACATTATAACATATATCGAGGGCTGAGAACCAAAGGGGCAGTTGCGTAAGTGACATTTTGGTCAAAATTGAGTTATATACATCACCTGAAAGCTCTTGAGCTCTTTTTAGCTGACACAATTATATAAGTAAAATATTTATAAATATTAAATGATTGACTAAAACAAAAACCAAAGGTTTTTAACTGTGAACATAAGCAGTTAGATTTGTTTTGGCTCTATTGTAAAGTTGGTGAAATGTCACTTACGCCCCTGTGGTTCTCAGCCCTCGATATATATAGATATACATAGACTATATTGTAATAAGTCTACGACTAATTTATAGCAAAGTAGCCTAGGCCTACTCAAGACTAAACCAGATATGGCTGAAATATGTAGGGCAGCTATCATGATCATTTTGCCAACAATGATGTAGAACCATGGATTTTCCTAGTTCATGACATGCTTTGTTTTCACTTAAACCAACATAAAGTTATAATGTTGACTACATGTTTTAATATAGACCTACTTGATAACATATAGCCTACCCCCTTAGTCCTCTAGCTCTAGTCCTGTACAATATAATAGTGAATAGGCCTATTGATATATTGATGCTGTTTGAAGAGGTTGCTTGATGATATTTAAGTTCCAAAGAAAATCAAATTGCACCACTCCCTATCCTTCCTAGTCAGGGAGCCATGGGGTCAGACCTGGCTTTGTCGGTTAAAGTTTTTTTTTTTGCAGAATCTAGTAGACTAGGGGTACCTCTTTAAGATTTAAGAGGGTGCCCGGTGATATCCCTTGGGCAATTTCGTATATTAAGCCTTTCTTGTCCAATGTGTTGACTATAAGGCGGATATATACTACAGGTGAATAGGGTAAAAAAATTAACAAGCAGATATCACTATGAAACTTCACCAGTTGATTACTTAGATCAATATGGAAAATAAATGTATTACAAGTTTTCTGAAATTTAATGTTTGAATATGCAAATTAGGTATGATGTAATTAAATATGCGCTGATTTGCATAAACGTAAAAAGATCAAATCTGAACATTGGGTAAAGCCAGTTTCAATTTTTTTCTTTTCATTTTGTTGACATAAGAGATGAAAAGTATTTTAGAGAGGGAATTATGGATATCTCATTTAGTTATTCAGTAAATCAGAAAATACTATACCAGCCTTTAAAAAATCAATTTTCGCCATGTTTTTTGGAATAAAATGTCATGTAAATCAGGCTAAGAATAATATATCAACAAACCCCTCTGCAAAATCCCTCTAAACATGGTTAGGTACAAGACTGAAAAGTTTGGTGTATGTAGATGCTTGTGAAGTGGAGATTTTGTTCTCCGAGTGAGAGAGGAAACTCATCCATCCGCCTTATATTCAACACATTGGACAAGAAAGGCTTCATATACGAAATTGCCCAAGGGATATCACCGGGCACCCTCTTAAATCTTAAAGAGGTACCCCTAGTCTACTAGATTCTGCAAAAAAAAAAAACTTTAACCGACAAAGCCAGGTTCACCTAAATTATGGCATTTGGCTCCCGGACTATCCAAAGTAATATGTCCATCACCTTTCCTCCTAAAAACAAATGTCTGGCCCTACTGTTATAAGCTACATCATTTGTTCAAGTGCACACACTAAATGGAGAGCTAGGATTAAAATTCAAACTGTGCCTTTAAATAGGCGACTTTTTTCATCTATCAGCACAATGCTACAGGCCATTTTCACTAAAAAAATCAGCTCAATATTATGTGCAAGACAAGTTTACCAAGCATGCCAATGTGTTAATCTCTTAGCACTGTCGTCATACGTTTTCTCATAGTGAGATGGCTATCCCGAAATATGTTTTGAATGACGTCTTGAATGACATGGGGCGCACGGAGATAAGGCTGGAAAAACGCGAAATGCCAAGGTGATAACTAAACAATTGAGTTGACCTAGGGTAGACAGGCTTTGTGGCTAAAACTGAAAACCAGTAGGCTAGTCTGTCACAGCTAACTTCAGGCACTGTAGCCTAGACTAGTTTACACGCGCAGAAATTAAAAGTCAATATTGCCATCACGAGATTGCTGTCATTATCGGAAAATCCGGACACGTCAAACTGGATGCGAACGCGTGGCAAAGCCAACAACAACTTCATAAATTACGTCTTTTAAATAAATAATTTGAGCCTACCGTTTCATGCCTAACGTCGACAGCAAATTTCTCAGTCCATCATAGGCAAGGCTATTAATGCATAGGCCTATAGCCTAATTTAACTAGGCTTAGTGATGGCAGATCAAATAATAAAAAAAACGTTTTGAAGTCTACCCAGAGCATGTTTGCAAACGCATGCAAAGGGATAAACTATGTTCATACCATCTTCAATCGTTTCAAAAACTAAGATTAGGCAGTCTGCCTATGCTGTTTGCATGTATTAGTTGCAGGAATCAATCGTTTGAAAAATATGGTTGTTTCTAGCCTCGTATGGTTTCACTTGGATCACACACACATTGCACGACTGCTCATATGAATCGGTGGCACCAAACTAACGTATTTCCAGATAGGGGAAACGTTTAGATTATTTTGAATAGATAGATGGTTCACTCAATTTAAAGGCAATTAATCACCACAACTGAATAACATTAACCTGCCTTGCACTGCAGGGAAATGTTCTTACCTTGATTGAAAGCTAAGCAGACGGCCAGTTCTAGTTCTGTCATCTTCTCTCCTGCTTTCTAGATGTCCATGGAGAAACGTCCTCCTTCAGTTAGGCAGAGTAAGTTCGTTGTGGTTTCAAACTTACGTCCTCCACTAATAAAGGCATTAGCTAGCTTCCACTCACAAACGGTAGGCTACTCCCAAAATGTGACACATTTGAACTTCTCATTACGTTTTACATCTGTCAAAAGTTTGGATTATGTTTCAGGAGTTAAACTGACACCTAGGCTATCAATGCTCTATTTGTAAGCTAAAATAAACTAGTAAACACCATATCGCTAACGTGCATCAATTGGAGTTAGCGAGCTAGCTTAGCTAGCTAGCTTAGGCCAAGATTTAAAACCAGGTCGAATTTACTACGGCTGGCCCTAGGCCTAGGTGCCTGTTGTGTTTTCCGCTAGACCTTTTCAAACAAGACCAACTACAGTAGGCTATTTGACGTTCGTTATCGCACTGGGACTTGTTAATTACCGAACGTGACAAAAACCTGCCTTGCTATAACGTTAGCTCCCAAACGGCAGGCTACTCCCAAACAG
The DNA here is from genome assembly GCF_963854185.1 of Sardina pilchardus. Lineage (NCBI taxonomy): Eukaryota > Metazoa > Chordata > Actinopteri > Clupeiformes > Clupeidae > Sardina > Sardina pilchardus. The sequence goes on along the minus strand of NC_084994.1, from coordinate 21,519,662 downwards.
TGACACATTTGAACTTCACGTTACATTTTACAACTGTCAAAAGTTTGGATTATGTTTCAGTAGGCCTAGTTAGGCTGTCACCTAGGCTATTAAGGCTCTATTTGTAAGCTGAGATAAACTAGCTAGTAAACACCATATCACTAACATGCATCACTTGGAGTTAGCTAGATGGAGGAAACGAGCGCTTTAGCCAACTTATTGAACCGCATCAAATAGCTTGCAAAGTTGCGTTTCAACAAAACGGTTACCTTACTTTCAAGAATAACTCCGTAGACAAAAAGTCAAAATGATTGCACTGTTTCCACGATATAAATCCACGAAAACACTCAGTATAGAGCTACATTGACTGAGACTTCTATGGGGTCGCCTGGATCTGCACTGACTAACAAATCACATGGTGTAGTGGGCGGGGACAGTGCTCTCGACCACAGAATGTCAAATGAGTGAGAGACTTTTACAGACAATTGAGTTTCATTCCCTAGGGCATCAAACAAATAACCCTAAATAACTCACTTTCTGTTAATGTGTTTAAAGTCAAAATTGCAGCATAGGTTAATATGACTATTAGTATCTGTAAACTCATCTCATAATACTTTAGGTAAAACTATGTGTCAACAATCATTAATATGCTATTATAAGTGACAAAATCACAACCACACCAAACAACATCAAAACTTGAATGTGACTGTCACTACAACCACACTATCTAATACTCCATTAAATTTCATCCAAATTAGTCACTGCTTTCTGCCTATAACACCAACTTATTGTTCCTTTTATAAGACACCTAGGTTCAAACCTGTGTGTGTGTGTGTGTGTCTGTGTGTGTGTGTGTGTGTGTGTGTGTGTGTGTGTGTGTGTGTGTGTGTGTGTGTGTGTGTGTGTGTGTGTGTGTGTGTGTGTCTGTGTGTGTGTGTCTGTGTCTGTGTCTGAGTCTCTATGTGGAAAGCGGGGGAGGTTAGAGAGACATCCAGCTGGGAGAGAGGGGAGGGGTGGAAAGAACTGTGGGGGGAGGGAAACAGTGAGGGAGCCAGACCGTGCGCGGCTAGGCACACAGACCTATAAAAACCTAATAAACCTAAATATCTCACTTTCTGTTAACATGGTTGAAATCAAAATGGCAGCATAGCTTGATATGATTATAATCATTCATCAACTCGCTTCAAAATATTTTAGCTAAAACTGTATCCACCACAATCATTAATGCACTTTTAAAAATCACAAACAACACCAAATTCAAAACTTTGCATATGACTGTCACCTCAAATACACTAACTAATACTCCATCAAATTTCATCCAAATTAGTCACTGTTTTCTGCCTATAACACCAACTTTTTGTTTCTTTTATAAGACACCTAGATTCAAACCTTCGCCATTTCAATATACTTTTGAAATTCAAAAATCTGGTCGCAATTTCTCTTGGGCAACCCCTTAAGATCATTTTACTGCTGAAAGGACATGATTTCGATAAACCGTCTAGGAGAAGTGTTTCAAAATACATGATGTGCAAAATTCATAATCATAACCATAACTCAAATTCTTCGAATATTTACTATAGAGTGTAAATGTAAAAATTGTTCAGATTACTGCAACACACATACCCACCAAATCTGGGCCATTTTCGTGTATGCATGTGTCAACCACAACAGACAGCGTGATAGGTGGCGCTATAGAGTCCCTGAGCCACGCCCTAGACCAAAACTCTGTGTCTGAGTTTCGATTGCAATTCTACAAATGGCTGCCAAATTACAAGAGTTTTAGAGCATGCCAAGTTGGTGAAAAAAAAAAAACAGGTAAGGAGGAAAAAACTATAATAATAATCTGAGCGAAAACAATAGGGCCTTGCACCTACGGTGCAGCCACTTTCAGTGGCTGCACCTCGGTGCTCGGGCCCTAAATATAGCCGCAAGCGGCGATGGCGGGCCCGAGCACCTGCGGTGCGGAGACCTGTGAGATTTCGGAATCTAACAAAGCAACATGTGCGTGTTGGTGGGCATGTGCATGAGCAACACACATGCCCACCAAATTCGGTCAAGTTTCCTGAATGTATGTGTCAGCCACAACAGACAACATGCTAGGTAGCGCTATAGAGTCCCTTAGTCACACCCTAGGCCAGAGCTCTATCTCTGACTATCAATAGCAATAACGCACAAGCCCACCAAATTTGGTTCATTTTCGTGAATGCGTGTGTCAACCACAACAGACAATGCACTAGGTGGCGCTATACAGTCCCTAAGACAACCTTGGCCAGAGCGCTGTCTCTGAATAGCTATAGCAATAACACACATGCCCACCAAATTTGGTTCATTTTCGTGAATGTATGTGTCAACCACAACAGACAATGCACTAGGTGGCGCTATAGAGTCCCTAAGCCACACCCAAGGCCAGAGCTCTGTCATGAATAACTATAGCAATAACACACATGCCCACCAAATTTGGTTCATTTGGGTGAATGTACGTGTCAACCAAAACAGACAATGCGCTAGGTGGCGCTATAGAGTCCCTAAGCCAAACCCTAGGCCAGAGCTCTATCTCTGACTATCGATAGCAATAACGCACAAGCCCTCCAAATTTGGTTCATTTCGTGAATGTGTGTGTCAATGACAACAGGCAATGCGCTAGGTGGCGTTATACAGTCCCGAAGACACCCTTGGCCAGAGCTCTATCTCTGACTATCGAAAGCAATAACGCACAAGCCCACCAAATTTGGTTCATTTTAGTGAATGTGTGTGTCAACCACAACAAACAATGCACTAGGTGGCGCTATAGAGTCCCTAAGCCACACCCGAGGCCAGAGCTCTGTCTCTGAATAACTATAGCAATAACACACATGGCCACAAAATTTGGTTAATTTTGGTGAATCTACGTGTTAACCACAACAGACAATGCATTAGGTGGCGCTCTAGAGTCCCTAAGCCACACTCTAGGCCAGAGCTCTGTCTCTGACTACCGATAGCAATAACACACAAGCCCACCAAATTTGGTTAATTTTCGTGAATGTTTGTGTCAACCACAACATACAACGCACTAGGTGGCGCTATGGAATCCCTACGCCACACCCTCTTTCAAAGCTCTGTCTCTGGCTAGCCATAGCAATAACACACAAGTCCACCAAATTTGGTTCATTTTCGTGAATGTTTGTGTCAACCACAAAAGATAACGTGCTGCTAGGTGGCGCTACAGAGTCCCTAAGCCACACCCTTGGCTAGAGCTCTGTCTCTGACTAGCAATAGCAATAACACACATGCCCACCAAATTTGGTTCATTTTCGTGAATGTTTGTGTCAACCACAACAGATTACGTGCTACTAGGTGGCGCTATAGAGTCCCGAAGCCACACCTTAGGCCAGAGCTCTGTCCCTGACTAGCAGAAGCAATTCCACATGTAGCTGCCAAATTACATCCAATTTATAACCTTTTTTCTGCTTATAACACCAACTTCCTGTTTCGTAATAAGACGCCATAATTCAAACCTTCGCCATTTCGATATGCTTCGAAAATTCAAAAATCTGTTCGCAATTCCTCTCGGGCAACCCCTCAAGATCCTTTTACTGCTCATATGACATGATTTCGATAAACCGTCTAGGAGAAGTGTTTCAAAATACATGATGTGCAAAAATCATAATCATAATCATAACTCAAATTTGTTTAAGATTTACTACGTAGTGTAAATGTAAACGTTGTTCAGATTTATACAACACATCTGCCTACCAAATTTGGTTCATTTTCGTGCATGCACATGTCAACCACAACAGACAGCGCGGTAGGTGGCGCTATAGACCCCCTGAGCCACACCCTAGGCCAGGGCTCTGTCTCTCAGTATCAAATGCAATTCTACATATGCCTGCCAAATTACAAGAGTTTTGGAGCATGCCAAGTTGGTGAAACGGCCAAACGGGCTAAGACGAAGAGAGAATAATAATAAATATAGCCGCAAGCGGCGATGGCGGGCCCGAGCACCTGCGGTGCGGAGACCTGTGACATTTCGGAATCTACAAAAGCAACATGTGCGTGTTGGTGGGCATGTGCATGAGCAACACACATGCCCACCAAATTTGGTCAAGTTTCCTGAATGTATGTGTCAACCACAACAGACAACATGCTAGGTAGCGTTATAAAGTCCCTAAGCCACACCCTACGCCAGAGCTCTATCTCTGACTATCGATAGCAATAACGCACAAGCCCACCAAATTTGGTTCATTTTCGTGAATGTGTGTGTCAACCACAAAAGACATTGCGCTAGGTGGCGTTATACAGTCCCTTAGACACCCTTGGCCAGAGCGCTGTCTCTGAATAGCTATAGCAATAACACATATGCTAACCAAATTTGGTTCATTTTGGTGAATGTATGTGTCAACCACAACAGACAATGCACTAGGTGGCGCTATAGAGTCCCTAAGCCAAACCCGAGGCCAGAGCTCTGTCTCTGAATAACTATAGCAATAACATACATGCCCACCAAATTTGGTTCCTTTGGGTGAATGTACGTGTCAACCACAACAGACAATGCGCTAGGTGGCGCTATAGAGTCCCTAAGCCACACCCTAGGCCAGAGCTCTATCTCTGACTATCGATAGCAATAACGCACAAGCCCACCAAATTTGGTTCATTTTCGTGAATGTTTGTGTCAACCACAACAGACAACGCACTAGGTGGCGCTATAGAGTCCCTACGCCACACCCTATGCCAAAGCTCTGTCTCTGACTAGCCATAGCAATAACACACAATACCACCAAATTTGGTTCATTTTCGTGAATGTTTGTGTCAACCACAACAGATAACGTGCTGCTAGGTGGCGCTATAGAGTCCCAAAGCCACACCTTAGGCCAGAGCTCTGTCTCTGACTAGCAGAAGCAATTCCACATGTAGCTGCCAAATTACATCCAATTCATAGCCTTTTTTCTGCCTATAACACCAACTTCCTGTTTCTTAATAAAACGCCATAATTCAAACCTTCGCCATTTCGATATACTTTTGAAATTCAAAAATCTGGTCGCAATTCCTCTCGGGCAACCCCTCAAGATCATTTTAGTGCTGATATGACATGATTTCGATAAACCGTCTAGGAGAAGTGTTTCAAAATACATGATGTGCAAAAATCATAATCATAATCATAACTCAAATTTGTTTAAGATTCACTATGTAGTGTAAATGTAAAAGTTGTTCAGATTCATGCAACACATCTGCCTACCAAATTTGGTTCATTTTCGTGCATGCACGTGTCAACCACAACAGACAGCGCGGTAGGTGGCGCTATAGAGTCCCTGAGCCACACCCTTGGCCAGAGCTCTGTCTCTGAGTAGCGTTACCAATTCCACATCTTACTGCCAAATTTCAAGAGTTTTAGAGCATGCCAAGTTGGTGAAAAAAGGCCAAACATGACCTGTAAGAGGATTCCACAGACATAATAATAATAATAATAATAATAATAATAATAATCTGAGCAGAAGCAATAGGGCCTTGCACCTACGGTGCAGCCGCTGCTACAGCGGCCGCACCTCGGTGCTCGGGCCCTAATAATCTGTACAAAAACAATAGGGCCTTGCACCTACGGTGCAGCCACTTTCAGTGGCCGCACCTCGGTGCTCGGGCCCTAATAATCTGTACAAAAACAATAGGGCCTTGCACCTATGGTGCAGCCGCTGCTACAGCGGCCGCACCTCGGTGCTCGGGCCCTAAATATAGCCGCAAGCGGCGATGGCGGGCCCGAGCACCTGCGGTGCGGAGACCTGTGACATTTCGGAATCTAACGAAGCAACATGTGCGTGTCGGTGGGCATGTGCATGAGCAACACACATGCCCACCAAATTTGGTCAATTTTCTTGAATGTATGTGTCAACCACAACAGACAACACGCTAAGTGGCGCTATAGAGTCCCTAAGCCACACCTTAGGCCAAAGCTCTTTCTCTGACTATCGATAGCAATAACGCACAAGCCCACCAAATTTGGTTCATTTTCGTGAATGTGTGTGTCAACCGCAACAGACAATGCGCTAGGTGGCCATTCATTTTCAGGTGGTTCAAGGAAGGGAGAGAGTGTGTGTGTGTGTGTGTGTGTGTGTGTGTGTGTGTTTGTGTCTTTGTGGAAAGAATGGGGGAGGGAGAAAAATGCGGGAGAGAGAGAGAGAGAGAGAGAGAGAGAGAGAGAGAGAGAGAGAGAGAAAGAGAGAGAGAGAGACAGACAGACAGACAGACAGACAGACAGACAGACAGACAGACAGACAGGGTAGAGACAAATGGAGCCATACAGTACAAAAAAATAGCGCACTCCGGGAGCAGTGAGGGGCTAGGTGCCTTGCTCAAGGGCACTTCAGCTGTGGACTAGTCGGGGATCGAACCGACAACCCTCCAGTTACAAGCCCCAAGCCCTAACCAGTAGGCCACGGCTGCCCCAAGTGTGTGTGTGTGTGTGTGTGTGTGTGTGTGTGTGTGTGTGTGTGTGTGTGTGTGTGTGTGTGTGTGTGTGTGTGTGTGTGTGTGTGTGTGTGTGTGTGTGTGTGTGTGTGTGTGTGTGTGTGTGTGTGTGTGTGTGTGTGTGTGTGTGTGAGACCAGGAGTCCCTAAGCCACACGCTAGGCCAGGGCTCTGTCTCAGACTAGAGGTGGCAACACACAAAGCCACCACATTTTTATGAGGATTAGAAGTTGGGTCTTACTCAGTCAGTCCCCAATTCAATCACAAAAATGACTTAACCTGAATAAAATCTTTATACACATGATCTTTTTTTACCTTTTACTTTGCATCACACTGTCATTCTTGACTCTGTGTGTGTGTGTGTGTGTGTGTGTGTCTGTGTCTGTGTCTGTGTCTCTGTGTGGAGAGCGGGGGAGGAGAGAGAGACATCCAGCTGGGAGAGAGGGGAACGTGTGAATAACTGTGGGGGGAAGGAAAGAGACAAGGAGGTGGAGAGTGGGTGAGCCACAGTGAGGGAGCAGCTAGGTAGTTCTGTGTGTAACACGCGCGGGCAGCAAGGAGCGGATAGGAGAGACCATAGTCATATGAAAACCTAAATAACTCACTTTCTGTTAATGTGGTTTACGTCGAAATTGCAGCATAGGTTGATATGATTATTATTATTCATCAACTCGCTTCAAAATATTTTAGCTAAAACTGTGTCCACCACAATCATTAATGCGCTTTCAAAAATCACAAACAACACCAAATTCAAAACTTTGTATATGACTGTCACTACAAACACACTAACTAATACTCCATCAAATTTCATCCAAATTAGTCACTGTTTTCTGCCTATAACACCAACTTTTTGTTTCTTTTATAAGACACCTAGATTCAAACCTTCGCCATTTCGATATACTTTTGAAATTCAAAAATCTGGTCGCAATTCCTCTCGGGCAACCCCTCAAGATCATTTTAGTGCTTATATGACATGATTTCGATAAACCGTCTAGGAGAAGTGTTTCAAAATACATGATGTGCAAAATTCATAATCATAACCATAACTCAAATTCTTCGAATATTTACTATAGAGTGTAAATGTAAAAATTGTTTAGATTAATACAACACATGTGCCCACCAAATCTGGGCCATTTTCGTGAATGCATGTGTCAACCAAAACAGACAGCGTGATAGGTGGCGCTATAGAGTCCCTGAGCCACGCCCAAGGCCAAAGCTCTGTCTCTGAGTTTCGATTGCAATTCTACAAATGGCTGCCAAATTACAAGAGTTTTAGAGCATGCCAAGTTGGTGAAAAAAAAAAAACAGGTAAGACGGAAAAAGAATAATAATAATAATAATAATAAATATAGCCGCAAGCGGCGATGGCGGGCCCGAGCACCTGCGGTGCGGACGTGTGACATTTCGGAATCTAACAAAGCAACATTTGTGGGTTGGTGGCCATGTGCATGAGCAACACACATGCCCACTAAATTTGGTTATTTTTTGTGAATATATGTTTCAATCACAACAGACAACACGCTATGTGGCGCTATAGAGTCCCTAAGCCGCACCATGCCAGAGCTCTGTCTCTGACTAACGATAGCAATGACGCACAAGCCCACCAAATTTGGTTCATTTTCGTGAATGTATGTGTCAACCTCAACAAACTATGCACTAGGTGGCGCTATAGAATCCCTAAGCTACACCCTAGACCAGAGCTCTTTCTCTGTCTAGCTATAGCAATAACACACAAGCCCACCAAATTTGGTTCATTTTCATCAATGTATGTGTCAACCACAACAGACAATGTGCTAGGTGGCGCTATAGAGTCCCTAAGCCACACCCTCAGCCAGAGCTCTGTCTCTGAATAGCGATGGCAATAACACATGTGCCCACCAAATTTGGTCAATTTTCCTGAATGTATGTGTCAACCACAACAGACAACACGCTAGGTGGCGTTATACAGTCCCTAAGACACCCTTGGCCAGAGCGCTGTCTCTGAATAGCTATAGCAATAACACATATGCTCACCAAATTTGGTTCATTTTGGTGAATGTATGTGTCAACCACAACAGACAATGCACTAGGTGGCGCTATAGAGTCCCTAAGCCAAACCCGAGGCCAGAGCTCTGTCTCTGAATAACTATAGCAATAACATACATGCCCACCAAATTTGGTTCCTTTGGGTGAATGTACGTGTCAACCACAACAGACAATGCGCTAGGTGGCGCTATAGAGTCCCTAAGCCACACCCTAGGCCAGAGCTCTATCTCTGACTATCGATAGCAATAATGCACAAGCCCACCAAATTTGGTTCATTTTCGTGAATGTTTGTGTCAACCACAACAGACAACGCACTAGGTGGCGCTATAGAGTCCCTACGCCACACCCTATGCCAAAGCTCTGTCTCTGACTAGCCATAGCAATAACACACAAGTCCACCAAATTTGGTTCATTTTCGTGAATGTTTGTGTCAACCACAACACATAACGTGCTGCTAGGTGGCGCTATAGAGTCCCAAAGCCACACCTTAGGCCAGAGCTCTGTCTCTGACTAGCCGAAGCAATTCCACATGTAGCTGCCAAATTACATCCAATTCATAGCCCTTTTTCTGCCTATAACACCAACTTCCTGTTTCTTAATAAAACGCCATAATTCAAACCTTCGCCATTTCGATATACTTTTGAAATTCAAAAATCTGGTCGCAATTCCTCTCGGGCAACCCCTCAAGATCATTTTAGTGCTGATATGACATGATTTCGATAAACCGTCTAGGAGAAGTGTTTCAAAATACATGATGTGCAAAAATCATAATCATAATCATAACTCAAATTTGTTTAAGATTCACTATGTAGTGTAAATGTAAAAGTTGTTCAGATTCATGCAACACATCTGCCTACCAAATTTGGTTCATTTTCGTGCATGCACGTGTCAACCACAACAGACAGCGCGGTAGGTGGCGCTATAGAGTCCCTGAGCCACACCCTTGGCCAGAGCTCTGTCTCTGAGTAGCGTTACCAATTCCACATCTTACTGCCAAATTTCAAGAGTTTTAGAGCATGCCAAGTTGGTGAAAAAAGGCCAAACATGACCTGTAAGAGGATTCCACAGACATAATAATAATAATAAATATAGCCGCAAGCGGCGATGGCGGGCCCGAGCACCTGCGGTGCGGAGACCTGTGAAATTTCGGAATCTAACAAAGCAACATGTGCGTGTTGGTGGGCATGTGCATGAGCAACACACATGCCCACCAAATTTGGTCAATTTTCCTGAATGTATGTGTCAACCACAACAGACAACACGCTAGGTGGCGCTATAGAGTCCCTAAGCCACACCCTAGGCCAGAGCTCTATCTGTGACTATCGATAGCAATAACGCACAAGCCCACCAAATTTGGTTCATTTTCGTGAATGAGTGTGTCAACCACAACAGACAATGCGCTAGGTGGCGCTATACAGTCTCTAAGACACCCTTGGCCAAAGCGCTGTCTCTGAATAGCTATAGCAATAACACACATGCCCACCAAATTTGGTTCATTTTCCTGAATGTATGCGTCAACAACACACAATCTGCTAGGTGGCGCTATAGTCCCTAAGCCACACCCTAAGCCAGAGCTCTGTTTCTGACTAGCGGCAGTAATAACAAACAAGCTCACCAAATTTGATTCATTTTCGTGAATGTATGTCAACCACAACAGGTAACACACTAGGTGGCGCTATAGAGTCCCTAAGCCACACCCTCGGCCAGAGCTCTGTCTCTGAATAACGATAGCAATAACACACAAGCACACCAAATTTGGTTCATTTTCGTGAATGTTTGTGTCAACCACAACAGACAATGCGCTAGGTGGCGCTATAGAGTCCTTAAGCCACACCCTAGGCCAAAGCTCTGTCTCTGACTACCGATAGCAATAACACACAAGTCCACCAAATTTGGTTCATTTTCGTGAATGTATGTGTCAACCACAACAGACAACGCACTAGGTGGCGCTATAGAGTCCCTACGCCACACCCTATGCCAAAGTTCTGTCTCTGATTATCCATAGCAATAACACAAAAGTCCACCAAATTTGGTTCATTTTCGTGAATGTTTGTGTCAACCACAACAGATAACGTGCTGCTAGGTGGCGCTATAGAGTCCCAAAGCCACACCTTAGGCCAGAGCTCTGTCTCTGACTAGCAGAAGCAATTCCACATGTAGCTGCCAAATTACATCCAATTCATAACCTTTTTTCTGCCTATAACACCAACTTCCTGTTTCTTAATAAAACACCATAATTCAAACCTTCGCCATTTCGATATACTTTTGAAATTCAAAAATCTGGTCGCAATTCCTCTCGGGCAACCCCTCAAGATCATTTTAGTGCTGATATGACATGATTTCGATAAACCGTCTAGGAGAAGTGTTTCAAAATACGTGATGTGCAAAAATCATAATCATAATCATAACTCAAATTCTTGTAAGATTCACTGTGTAGTGTCAATGTAAAAGTTGTTCAGATGAATACAATACATATGCCCACCAAATTTGGTCCATTTTCGTGCATGTATGTGTCAAACACAACAGAAACCGCGCTAGGTGGCGCTATAGAGTCCCTGAGCCACACCCGTGGCCAGAGCTCTGTCTTTGAGTAGAAGCATCAATTCCACAGGTAGCTGCCAAATTTCAAGAGTTTTAGAGCATGCCAAGTTGGTGAAAAAGGGCAAAACATGTCCGGTAAGAGGAAAATACTATAATAAGAATAATAATAATAATAATCTGAGCAAAAACAATAGGGCCTTGCACCTACGGTGCAGCCACTTTCAGTGGCCGCACCTCGGTGCTCGGGCCCTAAATATAGCCGCAAGCGGCGATGGCGGGCCCGAGCACCTGCGGTGCGGACCCGTGACATTTGCGGAATCTAACAAAGCAACACGTACTTGTTGGTGGGCATGTGCATGAGCAACACACATGCCCACCAAATTTGGTTAATTTTCATCAATGTGTAACCACAACAGACAACAAGCTAGGTGGCGCAATAGAGTCCCAAAGCCACACCCAAGGCCAGAGCTCTGTCTCTGACTAGTGGCAGCAATAACACACAAGCGTACCTAATTGTCGTGTATGTATGTGTCAACAATAATAGACAATGTACTAGGTGGCGCTATAGAGTCCCTAAGCCTCACCCTAGGCCAGAGCTGTATCCCTGACAAGCAGTAGCAATAGCACACATGCCCACCAAATGTGGTTCATTTTCGTGAATGTGTCAACCATAATGGACAATGTAGTAGGTGGCGCTATAGAGTCCCTAAGCCACACCCTAGGCCAGAGCTCTATCCCTGACTAGCAGTAGCAATAACACACATGCCCGCCAAATGTGGTTAATTTTCGTGAATGTATCAACCACAACAGACAATGCGCTAGGTGGCGCTATAGAGTCCCTAAGCCACACCCTAGGCCAGAGCTCTGTTTCTGAGTTGCAGCAGTAATAACACACAAGCTCACCAAATTTGATTCATTTTCGTGAATGTATGTCAACCACAACAGGTAACACACTAGGTGGCGCTATAGAGTCCCTAAGCCACACCCTCGGCCAGAGCTCTGTCTCTGACTAGCAATAGGAATAACACACAAGCCCATCAAATTTGGTTAATTTTTGTGAATGTTTGTGTCAACCACAACAAACAACGCTCTAGGTGGCGCTATAGAGTTCCTAAGCCACACCCTAGGCCAGAGCTCTGTCTCTGACTACCGATAGCAATAACACACAAGCCCACCACATTTGGTTCATTTTCGTGAATGTATGTGTCAACCACAACAGACAACGCACTAGGTGGCGCTAGAGAGTCCCTACGCCACACCCTAGGCCAAAGCTCTGTCTCTGACTAGCCATAGCAATAACACAGAAGTCCACCAAATTTGGTTCATTTTCGTGAATGTTTGTGTCAACCACAACAGATAACGTGCTGCTAGGTGGCGCTATAGAGTCCCAAAGCCACACATTAGGCCAGAGCTCTGTCTCTGACTACCAGAAGCAATTCCACATGTAGCTGCCAAATTACATCCAATTCATAACCTTTTTTCTGCCTATAACACCAACTTCCTGTTTCTTAATAAAACGCCATAATTCAAACCTTCGCCATTTCAATATACTTCAAAAATTCAAAAATCTGGTCGCAATTCCTCTCGGGCAACCCCTCAAGATCATTTTAGTGCTTATATGACATGATTTCGATAAACCGTCTAGGAGAAGTATTTCAAAATACGTGATGTGCAAAAATCATAATCATAATCATAACTCAAATTCTTCTAACATTCACTATATAGTTTAAATGTAAAACTTGTTCAGAATAATACAACACACATGTCCACCAAATTTGGTTCATTTCCGTGAATGTATGTGTCAACCACAGTAGACGGCGCGCTAGGTGGCGCTGTAGAGTCCCTGAGCCACACCCTAGGCCACAGCTCTGTGTCTGAGTATCAAATGCAATTCTACATATGCCAGCTAAATTGCAAGAGTTTTAGAGCATGCCAAGTTGGTGAAAAATGTTACTGGTAAGATAATTATACTATAATAATAATAATAAGAATAATCTGAGCAAAAACAATAGGGCCTTGCACCTACGGTGCAGCCACTTTCAGTGGCCGCACCTCGGTGCTCGGGCCCTAATAATAATAATAATAATAATCTGAGCAGAAGCAATAGGGCCTTGCACCTACGGTGCAGCCGCTGCTACAGCGGCCGCACCTCGGTGCTCGGGCCCTAATAAGAATAATCTGAGCAAAAACAATAGGGCCTTGCACCTACGGTGCAGCCACTTTCAGTGGCCGCACCTCGGTGCTCGGGCCCTAAAAAGAAGGATTTCAAGTGTGCGAACCTTTTTCCATTTTTTTTGATTTAGCCTACTCTTGTTCTGCACCTTGACCGGGGATGTGCACAAACTTTTTTACTACACTTGAATTTTAAACCAACTCTTCTCTAGCCTATATCCTATAAAAGAAGGATTTCAAGTGTGCGAACCTTTTTCCATTTTTTTTATGATTTAGCCTACTCTTGTTCTGCACCTTGACCGGGGATGTGGGTCCGTGTAACGCTTTGCAGTGCTTTGTTCTATTTGCAGATTTCACATGAAAATAATGAAAAAATGTTTAAAATGTCTATTATTTATTTTTCAGACTACTCGGTAAATTGATGATTGTTGTGTGTTTTATTGTTTTGCATTGAGTACACTTGGGATTTTCTCCTCAGAAGTTCGAAAGTCAAACATTGACTCATATTCTAACCTCGTGTTTTTGCGCTTGGGGTTGGACTGAACCATGAACGCTGGGGGTTACCGGAGAGTTGCGTTGTGGCCCAGAGGTTTCACTTCACCCGATGTCTGCTTGGGTTAAGAATGGGATGTTATTAATGGGCTTAGCCTACTCTTGTCAACTTGTTGTTTAACAGCTTCTGTAGGCATGTTGGTGGAGAGGTTTTAGTTCATGGGTAGGGTTGCTCACATTTATTCAAACCGTCAACAACCGTGAACAAATCCTAGGGCTATCGTAGGCTTGCATAGGCAGCATGAAAGCGTCACCGACTCCGCACCATAGACCCCCCCCCAACACACACACACACACACACACACACACACACACACACACACACACACACACACACACACACAGACCAGCACCATCAGCAGAGATTGCAACAAGTGCATGAGACAAGTTACTGTAGGCTATCTGAAGGACTGTGAAGTCTAACCATCGAGGGCGCAGGTGAGGGAATGAGGAGTTGAGCGGTCCTCAATCGCCTCCAGTCGGTCTAGATAGGCCTACGTCTCGAGCTCACTTGGCATGAATTTGACTTGATAACTCGATCTGTATCATTTATAGCCTATCTCTGCAACTGGCCAGAGGCGCCACGTAGGCCTATACATCCCTTGGCGCGTTTGGTTCAGTCCAACCACGATGCAGAAATGGAAAAATGGAAAATTGGAAAATGGACTCAATTTTAGTTTTGTTTCAAATTCATTATTTACCGTTTCAAAAACCACACTCGAAAGTTAAAATATAGCATCAATTGTCCATTTGCTGAGTAGTCTGACAAATGGATAATGAAAGTTTTGAACCCATTTTCCATATTTTCATGTGAATTCTGCAAATAGAACAAAGCACTGCAAAGCGTTACACGGACCGATGTGCACAAACTTTTTTACTACACTTGAATTTTAAACCAACTCTTCTCTAGCCTATATCCTATAGCCATACTTTAATAATCAGATGTTATGCTCATTTTTGTAGGCTACACCTCACCGGCAAGCACGCACGCAAATGCTGCTTTTGCACATCTACAATATTGGCCAGGCTATATAGAATAGGCTTTTAGGACTGTATTTTGCCTTCGTGCAACTTTAGTTGTGCTCAATCTAAATTATTGTCAGTAAGGATAGGTCATATTACCAAATGGCGAACCTCGAAAATTATTTAGGATATAGAGCCGTGTCCATTACGCATGCAGTTATTTTTTAGGCTATTGTTTTATTGGAGTGTTTTTGTCTACCATGGCAAACATAGTTGAAACGTTCGCTCTAAACTTAAGTATTTCCAATCGGCTTTCACAAAACCGATGAGGTCCAGATCTCAGTGGCCTCATAGCTGCCTACAGCCATGCATAGTAAGCCTAATGATAGCCTAATAGTTATGACATTAATAGCCTATTAATGACCTCATGTCGGAATGGCACGTTGTTTGAAAAAAAAAAGTTAAATAGGCCTAGGCCTACCGCCGAGTGGGGATATGTCGGAATGAACAGCGGATACCAGCTGGGTTGTAAAACATTACTGTATTCGTTGATCTTATCGATGCAGTCCTTGCGGCCACTTCTCCCCATCGTAGGAAACTTTCTGTTTAGTGTTGACAACACAAAGGCCTTCACGTTGTGTGGCAGTGCTTGCTTGCCCTTCGATCCATCCCAGTTGGTGGTTTTGCACCTGTCCCTGAGTTAGGCTATAGTCTATATGAGTAAGCGCTTATATGCTCTAACGGACCGCATAATAAAAGAAGCACCTGCAGCAGTGCTTATGGCAAGGCTATTAACACCTGTCACTGAGCTATGGACAAGCAGTTATGCTCGAAAATTATCATAATAACAGACACACCTAATTGTATGTCTCTATGTTTAAACACATCAAATTAGGAAGCATTTCCGCCGCAACGTTTGCTTTCTTTTTCTGTCGGTCCGCGGTTGCTTGGTCAATTGCGCAGCAAATTATCAGATCACCGGACCTAATTTCACCCCATGTCTCGCGTACCAGCAGCAGTCTCCACGTTTCGCGGCCCATAGTTTGAGAAACGCTGCATTAAAGTGTCATTAGGTTGTAGGCTATATGTTTAGTGATTTCTTTGTGTGTTTTTCATTGTAGTGTGTGTGCATTGAGTAGTTCCTTAAAATACGGAACAAAGAGCGTCCCGTAGCCTATCTGTTCAATACGGAAGAAGACTAACTATTACTTATATATTTCTTATAACGAAACGCGAAGAAAAAATACGAGGACTGACCATCTCGTTTCTCCGCGTTTCCCCCAATACCATGGCGACAAAGAGAAATAAATATGATATGACATTTAAGCTGATTGCTGACAAATTTGCCACACAATTCGGGAGAAGCAGCGGACAGGAGCGCCACCACAAGCAAGCACTTCTAGCCCAAATTAACATGGCAACGTTGCCTATGACTAAAGTGTCTAAGTAGGCTAGTCCTACTAATATTACATTTGATTGGTAGCATGTTTGTAGCGCGCCAGTTTACCCATCCCCTACATCAAAACAGCTTTGAATCAATCAAAGAATCAGCTGTGTCGGCGTTAGGCTGTAGGCGATTTTCTATAACCATTTTCATTCATTTCAACAATGGTTCATTGAAACGTTGTTTGAATAATTTCGCCAGTCATCACCTTCATTGTAATGATTAAATGAGATTAAGGAGTCGACTATTGACGGATATGCGGTCTTCATCATTTTGAAATGCGGGATGAAACTTTCTGCCACCTGGTGGTTGTTTGGGTACATTGCCTTAGGCTCGAAAAAAATCGGCTTGACGGCCTGCGGGATCTCTTCGGGAGTCCCGCGGGAGAAGGTGCATTCTCAACCCGTACCCACTGTAATTAACATGCTTTATAACTACCGATAATTGTTTGGCCACGCATTAGTGTGCCTGCAGGCAGAATTATGACAAAACCATGACTGTGGTACTAAACAAACTAGATCCTAATAGAGCTCCATAGTTTTTCCAATCTAACGACTCTTTTTTTTGTTGGCCTTTTTGTATTTATTGTTATAGGACAGTGAAGAGGTAGACAGGATGCAAGTGGGAGAGAGAGATGGGGTGGGATCGGGACATGACCGCAGGCCGGATTCGAACCTGGGTCCCTGTGGGCACTCGGACCCGTATATGGTAATATGCACCACAGCACCCCCCCCCAAAATCAACTCTGGCTATCTGTAGAGCTCTCACCTTCGGTATCTGATATTAATACACGGTCCTACACTGTGAGTAAGTACCTTGTTGCCATTGTACTGTCTTAGCTAGTGAAAACACAGAGATCTCTTCAGGTATAGTACTTACTGTAGATCAATGGTGAGTAGATAAGTATCTTTGGCTTGATAACGGTCTTCGGCCTCAACTGGAAGATATGCATGGTTGAGTAAAACAGTAATGTTATTAATTATTATAAATTATAATAAAATTCAATAAATAAGTATATACAGTAGGTGTTAAAATGTGAAGGTAACTGCTGTAGTTAGGACCATAACTTACAATTCATGGGTTTCGTCAGGTGCCTTTCCAAAGGTGTATAAAATCAAGCACCTTGATTATTAATGCAGACTACAAGGGGTGCCTCTCATTTCGTCTTTTATACATCCTCCCTTCCTTCCTTGATCCTCATCCACACTGATCCACATAAAGAATGATGGGATGGCAACAATGGGATAGTCTATCCAGTATTAGTTATAGATCAGTGGGAACGAGTGTGGAGGACCGAGGATCGAGGATCGAGGAGAGATGTTGAGAGGCACCCATGGTGCTTGATTAGTGCTTGATTAATACACCTGTGGAAAGGGACCTGATGAAACCCATGAAAGTACAGCCCATATGATACCCACTGAGCAAAAAGTGCTCCAAAATATGTCAATAAGACGTGCTCGTCGTACTCCAGAATACGTCTTCAGAGAAACCAGAATGAACGTTTTTAATACGTCTTTTCTGGACGTTGTATAGATGTGTCATTTTGGATGTTATATACATGTCAAGAGGAGACGTTTGAAAGACTGAATTGTTGAACATCCAGAAGACGTCCTCAGAGTAGCCAGAACGATATTTTTTAAGACGTATTTCCTGGACGTTGAGTAGATGTGTTGTTTTGGGTGTGATACGGGCGTCATTTGAAAACGTCTTTATTGAACATCCAGAAGCCGCCCTCAGAGTAGCCAGAATGAAGGTTTTTAAGATGTATTTCATGGACGTTGAATAGATGTGTTGTTCTGGGTGTGATATAGGTGTCGCTTGAAGACGTCTGAAAGACTTAATTATTAAACATCCAGAAGACGTCCTCAGAGTTGCCAGAATGGCAGAGCGTCTATTTGCAACTAATTTTGGCTGTCTATAGACGTCCTGAATGGGGTCAGGCTGGACTATAATTGTCCCAATGTCATTTATTAACGAATTCTGGCTGTCAAATAGATGTCCATATTATGACTTCGCAGAACATCTATTTGCAACTAATGTCTATAGACATCCTGAACCGGGTCAGGCTGGACTATTGTCCCAGTGTCATTTATCAACTCATTTTGACTGTAAAATAGACGTCCAGATCACAGTCTGGACAGACCACTGTGATATCAACTTGTTTTGGACGTCCATAGACATTGCTTGCTCAGTGGGACGGCTCGAAAAACTCAAGCCAATTATATTCAAGATCGTCTAGCATCATTTTACAGCTTGTTTGTCAATCTAACGGTCGTGGTTGGTGTATTAAAAAGCATCATTGTTTTAGAATTTGCGTCCATGTTCTTCGAATGGATGGAGTTAGGGCAGGCTTGGAGGAAAAAGGGTGGGACTATTTGAGTTTTGTATTTTCAAAATCTGCCGGCCGTTTTGCGAATCCCATTACCCAACTTTAAATATTGTTCACAGATCTGATTAAATCTGTGTCAGTGAGCACTTCTCTTTTGTCAATATAATCCATCCACCTCACAGGTGTGGCATATCAACATGCCGATTACACAGCATGATTATTGCACAGGTTTTCCTTAGGCTGGCCACAATAAAAGGCCACTTTAAATTGTACTATATTCATACTTTGCAGTCACGTGACTGCCATGGATACACCACATCTTCTTCGCATAGAGTTGATCCGTTTGGCTATTGATTGTGGCCTGTGGAATGTTGGTCCATCCCTCTGCAATGGCTGTGCAAAGTTGTTGGATATTGGCAGGACCTGGAAAAAGCTGTTGTATGCCGATCCAGAGCATCCCGAACATGCTCAATGGGTGACATGTCCGGTGAGTATGCTGGCCATGCAAGAACTGGGATGTTTTCAGCTTCCACAAATTATTTACAGATCCTTGCAACATGGGGCCGTGCATTATCATGCTGCAACATGAGGTGATGGTCATGGATGAATGGCAAAACAATGGGCCTCAGGATCTCATTACAGTACATTGTGCATTGTATTGGCAAAGGAGACGTGCTGCTCACCAACACAGATTTAGACAGATTTGTGAACAATATTTGAGAGAAATAGGCCTTTTGTGTATGCAGAGAAAGTTATTTGATCTTCGAGTTAAGCTTTTTTTTTTTTTTTTTGCATTTTTGCATTTAGCTAACTTTTATCCAAAGCAACTTCCAGATACCAATTTGTAGGGGCAAATATTCCTGGAGCAGTACAAATTGAACACACAACTTGTGTGGCTTCTGCATGCTAGCCAAGGTCCTTAATCACTACAGTCCCCTCTTGACCACCACACTAAAGAAATATATTATTATTATTATTATTATTATTATTATTATTATTATTATTATTATTATTAGTAGTAGTAGTAGTAGTAGTAGTAGTAGTAGTAGTAGTAGTAGTAGTATAATTGTTATTATTTGTATTATTATTATTAAAAACAAAGCATAATGCCACATAAATATGGCATAAGGACCGGATGATGACTTTGCCCTACCCTTGGCCTTTTTCGTCAGGGTCACATTCAGGGAGAAATTTTTACATTCAATATGATCTTCTGTTGGCGCAGCATAATATATGTGCTCCACCTGAAGGAATAAATGCATGAAAAAATACTATTTTACCGACACATCACTAATATGAAGCTATTTGAACTGTCCATGACAGCCACATTTGCTCTGACATGAAACAGTTATGTCTGTCTGATTCATGATTTTAGCTACCATGCATATGATTGCAACTTTTCATTTTTAAATTGCATGAAACTATCATTTTAGGGCTCAGATTTACAGTACAAACCATAATATTACTGTCAAGAAAATAGTATAATACAAAATATTGCTTTTGATTTTTCGAATTGAATACTTACAAAGATAGTCCCTTTGCCATTTCCTGTGGCTTTGATGGTTAATTCCTCATTGAGTGCAAACTATGGTTGAAAAAAAGATAATTTAATAATTAAATTGTAAAAATAATACAGCAGATGCAACAAACAACACCCATAAAAAATAACAGCAATAAACATACAGTATTCATCAAAATGCAACAGCTCAAAATATAGAACGTGAACAAGTTTACCAACATTAATGTGAAAGTGCCCATTTCAACTATTGTAGGCTATTTACTCATTTGAAAATACATGGTATGCTACTCAACAGTGTTATGCTACTATATTACACGGCTCTTCAGAGTGCTGCAGAAAGTAATAACTGCAATGGCAACGGGTTTTGTGCTTTTAATTCACGCCTTCGCAATCAATCCGCGACAAAGCCACGAACGGTAGCCAAGTCATAGCTGTGTTACTTTTTTTTTTGTTTCGTTTTGGCAAGTAGGAGTATAATAAGTGGGATAATGTATTGTAATTATCGGTCTGCTGCGCGTCAGGGTTCTGTTCATCCTGTCGGGACTTGTTTTCCGATAATTACCGGCGGACAATACATTATCCCTTACATGTAATTTGCATCACGATAGGGCTCTCAAGGCAACTCAAGACTTCTTGTCTATATCATCATCAACTTGTTATTTGTTATATTATGTCATTATTAATGTACAATTTGTTGTTGTTCTAAAGTGTTACTACACTTGGAGGTCCGGGGGCCTTTCAGACAGTCTGCTACACATTAACATTTAAGTTTTTCATCTTAACTAAAAATATCTATGCAAAAGTGGCATATATGGTTATATTTTAGAAGACCTCAACAATAACGATATGTTAGTAAAGTGAATGCAATTAGATTAGTTTTTTTTCCTTGACCATAAAACAGAATTTCCATGACCTCGAAACCGGCATTTCCCCGGCATGTTTGCCTGAAGTGACACCACCAGCCAAATTATTGCATTCTAGAATGTTGCACATTTTTAGAGCGGGAAATGTTTCAGGAAAAACAAAAACATTAAAAGGTGCATCCACACATGAAACGAGAATACACAGCAGATTTGGGCTATTTACTGTTAATAAAATTCCCTGATATTCCCTGACTGTGCATGCAAATTGACCAAATTCCCTGACTTTCCCTAATTGGAAATGCCTCTGCTGAAATTCCATGATATTTCAGGAAATCCCTGACCCGTGGCAACCCTGTTCAAAGGCCCTCAAACCTTGTAAAAAACACACAATAAATATATTTATCCAAGACTTTTGAAGTTTGAACCTTGCACCTTGCAAACAAAGGTGTTGGCTAAATAAAAGTAAGAAGAACATTAACAAATGTTATGTAGTTTTACTACAAATTGGAAATAAGTCAGACTAAATGAAGTAGCTCACAAGTGGCTCTTTCAAATGCAAATGAACTTGAATGGGCTTTATGAATGGGCGTGCTGCAGGCGAGAGGACTGAAAATCCTAGGATTTTCTTTTATTGTTTCACCATTGATACATTTTCTTTTAAAGCATATATATTTGGAAACTCGAGGTTCCTAATGGTGTCACTTATTGTTTCTCGGACAAAATCACACAGAGATTCAGATGTGTGTTTGGAACAGTTTTTCAAATCCCCAGGAGGGATTTAGACTCCAGGGAGTTAACACACCTTATCTGAGCGGGTTTGAAACTCATTTATTGTCCCCCAATTCCATGTGATTGATTTACTTCTCCCTGATGCACTAATTTCAACCTGAAGGTCTTTGCCTGGCTGGGCTCCAGCACGGGTTCTGTACTCCGCAATGGCTTGGAACACCATTATGGTGGGCTGTAAAATGAGGCACAATGTAAACACAGAAAGGGTTAAAACGGAGTTAGAGGCCCAAACATTCAACAACATCCATGTTCAATTATTGGCAGGGGGAGAGGGGGAAATCCCCCTTCATGCAGACCATAGTTTTTCTGGAAAATGTTGTCATAATCTGTAATTGTTTGCTCTATGACTGATGGCAGTGCCCAATATCAGATGACAATACTTGGATAATGACCATTTGGATAACGTAGGCTGAAATATAAAGATAGATAAAGGTAGGCCTAAAGCAAACAATAAAGGGAGATATTTAGGGCACTGGACATTCGTGAAAGAAAACAATTGCAAAGATGTAATAGCTTGAATCTCGACGTGCAGAAGTAATGAAAATGACCGCTGACCTACTTCTATACTATACAGCAAAAACATGGCCTAAACTAGCCTATCCCAAAAGAGACGTTAGGCCTACATGACATATCACACTTATAATTTAGTATGTTTTAGGCTACATCAGCAATATGACCCTGGGTCATATTGGAAACATCCTGTACCATAACGTAGGCCTAAAGGATTATGATGTAGAGGTCTTTCCTTCAGAAGGTAGCCTACTATTCTCTACTACCAAAATAAACCTACTAAATGTACCACACATTGCATACCACTTTACTGCAAGCAGAAGGAATGTCAATGGACATGGATGCATACAATCTCATTCAAGAAAGCACTGCTTGGAAAATCATAATTGGAAACTATTAGAAATGGCAGCGCATAAATATAGGCTAGTTAACATCAGATGGCATAGGCTAGGCCTATACAATGTTTTCAATATGTATTTTTAGATACAGCCCAGCCATTGATTTCATGAAAGCATATGCTAATAATATTGATGAGGGGGTGTTTACAAGGCAAAGACCTAAAACCATCCGGCTTGCACAAGTTGACGTTCATTTGTGATTTATAATTGGCACACCTGGAAGAGTAGCATATCGGTATGCATGTTTTTTTGTGCGTATGTTTGTTTTCTCTGAATCACACATATGATCATTTCAGAAATGATCTAAGATCAAATGAAGGGTGAAGGTGAAAGGTGAAGCAACGTATTTATTAACTCATTTAGTGCCATTGACGTTTTTTCAACGTGGAGGGCTCATGGGAGGGCTTGGGAACGATCTGGCAGAGCTTCACTAAAAACCAGGCTTGTAAACAGACTGTACTAGCGATCTGAACCGCTAAATGGCACTAATGCCATTTGGACGATTAGCTTCAGCTTGCAGAGCCACATGCAGAGACATGCAGCAAACACCACCACTGCAGATCGACCACAGTGGATCTAGATTGCACGCGGTTCACCAATGTTCAGGCCGCCACGCCAGCTCAAGCGGGGGGATTTGTGACGCACGTTCAAATAAATAATAATCCAAACTTTAAACTTAAATAGGATACTCTATCCTTCCAAACTTTAACTGAAAAACTATCCACGATATTGTATGAATGTATATCAATGTAAATGAAAGAGCTTTGTCCTATATGAATGTATCTAATCTCTAAATCTTGGAATAGCGTGGTCAAAAAACTGTTCGTTCCCGCTGACTAGCGTTTCCTAATGAAGCACCTGCCTAAACCACACTTCCTTTCAATCTATATGTTCTTCCTGCGGGTGCGTTGTGGCTTGTGTTGTCAGAATCAGCAGGGGGAGACGAACATAAGTAAACTAAAACGAAAAGGGATAAATTGGCCCTAACAGATCCATTCACATTTGGATATTGCTATACAGACTGACAACTTTGCTAGTGTTAGCTTGCTATCAGTGACTCGGTAGCAAAGGTAGCAGAGCTTTCTGGATCCATAAATGCATACGTTGTAACTAGTTTGGTTCCTTTCTGTGCCTTGACCAGTTCTGGAATGATTGAGAGAAAGCAATCGTCTTTACCGGCCCCAGTGGCACCACAAATTTCTGAAATTTGAACAAGAGCATTGGTTACGGCTTGCTGATCATCACTTTCTTTCGCTGCTCCTCCCTTTGAGTCTTTGAATGTAATGTGAAGCAGGGTGGGATGCGAACGAGAACATTCTTGACACTTAGCCTTCTCTCTACAGTTGCAGACTGTGAGGCTGTGAAGTTCTCCATTGCAGTAAAGACATGGTTTGCCATTGGCATCCACGGAGATGGTCTTTGTTTTGTCTGTTGTTGAGTTCTCTTCATTACAGTGCATGAAAATGCACTGTACTGTTCTTCCTCGGTCTTCTTCTTCTTATTACAGTGCATGAAAATGCACTGTACTGTTATCCCTAGGCTTCTTCTACTACTTCTTATTATTACAGTGCATGAAAATGCACTGTACTGTTATTCCAAGTCTTCTTATTACAGTGCATGAAAATGCACTGTACTGTTCTTCCTCGGTCTTCTTCTTATTACAGTGCATGAAAATGCACTGTACTGTTCTTCCTAGTCTTCTACTTCAACTTCTTATTATTACAGTGCATGAAAATGCACTGTACTGTTATTCCAAGTCTTCTTATTAAACTTCTTCTTCTAACGCAGCCAATTCAGCTTTAACCGTTTAACGTAGAAACTTCATTCAAACGTTGTTGCGTAGGTCTTGCTCATGCCATGTCTGCTTTGTATTTTTCAACTTTGTAACTTTTATACTTTTTAAACTATGAATTAAAAAACGATTTCCCCATAGATTTAACATTGAGCTATTTCCCCATAGACTTAACATTGCTCATTGTGACATCACGGCAGCAATTAGAATCTTAGGCCAGGTGGCCGGCCACCTGGGCACCAACTGTCAGTTTCTCTGGCTTTAACCATGCAATCTCTCTGAAGACTACATATTCTGTTCCCCTGTATCCTCTGCGCACAACAGTATCAAAATAAGTTCTCCTAATTCCATCCAACTTTATATCCATTCATCTTCTTCAAACCATTCACTCATCCACCCATTCTAAACAGTCTGCCTATCAACATCAA
This sequence comes from Sardina pilchardus, assembly GCF_963854185.1. Lineage (NCBI taxonomy): Eukaryota > Metazoa > Chordata > Actinopteri > Clupeiformes > Clupeidae > Sardina > Sardina pilchardus. Next base: position 21,494,924 of record NC_084994.1, on the reverse strand, counting down.
TAAGACGCCCTACATTCAACTTTTAAACAATCTACTCTGTCTCAGGCTGGCTCTCTTAAGACTAGCCAGTTAAATTGATTACACCTGTATCTGTATCCACTACTCTCAGTAGAGAGCTGTGTCTCTCCATTCTACAAGAATATAAGGCACATTCCATCCAACATTCTATCCATTCATCTTCTTCAGACCATTCACTCATCCACCCATTAAACTGTCTATCAACATCTATTAAACAATCTGTCTATCAACATCCATTAAACTCTCTGTCTATCAACATTAATTAGACTATCTACATTCAACTTTTAAATTATTTACTCTGTCTCAGACTAGCCAGTTAAATTGATTACACCTGTATCAACTACTCTCAGAGAGCTGTATCAGTGTCTCTCTTAACAAGAATATAAGGCACACTCCATCCAACCTTCTATCCATTCATCTTCTTCAGACCATTCACTCATCCACCCATTAAACTGTCAATCAATATCTATTAAACAATCTGCCTATCAACATCCATTAAACATTCTGTCTATCAACATTAATTAGACTATCTACATACAACTTTTAAAGTATTTACTGTGGGTCCCTCTCAAGCAGCGTTTATATGTCCTCCCTCGCTCCTCGATCCTCAATGATCTACATAAAGAAAGATAGAAGAAGGGCTAGACTATCCCATTGTTGCCGCTCCATCATTCTTTATGTAGATCAGTGAGGAGCGAGAGAGGACGCGTAAACGCTATATGAGAGGCACCTTCTGTCTCAGGCTTTAAGCATACAATCTCATTAAGACTACAGATCCTGTTTCACTACTTCCTCTGTCCACAACTGTTTCAAAATAAAGGTCCTCACTGCAATAATACATTATTAAATCATTTAACCACTGAAACTACTCAACTATTGAACTGTTCAACCATTCCAACTGTCAGTTATCATCCACTATGCCTCCAGTCAACTACATAAAACCTCCATGTACCTAGCAACCAACATAGCAACCATTAAAATTAAGTGTTTATGACCGTTTCCATAGCAACCAACATGATTATACTGCAGTAACTTCTTGTTTCCTGATAGTGGCCACCATGGATACCCTAGCATCAAATGTTTCAAAATAAAAGTCCTCACTAGCAAGTTAGCTAGTTAGCATGGTTAGCATAGTTAGCATTGTTAGCATTTTTAACATAACTGCAAAAAATCATCAACTAAGTTAGCTAATCAACCTGGTTAGCATTGTTAGCAAATTTAGCATAGTTAGCATTTTTAGCATTACTGCTAGAAATCATCGGTTAAGTTAGCTAATCAACCTGGTTAGCATTGTTAGTAAAGTTTGCATTGCTAGCATAATAAGCATTTTTAGCGTAACTGCTAGAAATCATTAGCTAAGTTAGCTAATCAACATTTTAACATGAATAGAAATCATTAGTTAAGTTAGAACTGGAATGTTTCATCTTTAAACTGTCTACCTTCACACTATCAACTCTCTGTAAACTATGCAACCACCATGTTTACCCTAGCTACACCTTAGTAACCATATCTACATTATCTATCTATTTTTGCATTTTCATGCACTGGTAATTCCTTGGAATTGCATTTCTAGTTCTTCTTCTAACGCACGCAATTCAGCTTGAACCGTTTAACGTAGAAACTTCATTCAAACTGTGTTACGTAGATCTTACTTAGGACATTGGAGGGATGTATTTTTCAACTTTGAAACTTTTATACTTTTTAAACTATTAGTTAAAAACTATTACAATTCCCCCCATAGACTTAACATTGCTCATTATGACATCACGGCAGCAATTAGAATCTTAGGCCAGGTGGCCGGCCACCTGGGCACCAACTGTCAGTTTCTCTGGCTTTAACCATACAATCTCTCTGAAGACTACATATTCTGTTCCCCTGTATCCTCTGCGCACAACAGTATCAAAATAAGTTCTCCTAATTCCATCCAACTTTATATCCATTCATCTTCTTCAAACCATTCACTCATCCACCCATTCTAAACAGTCTGCCTATCAACATCAATAAGACGCTCTACATTCAACTTTTAAACAATCTACTCTGTCTCAGGCTGGCTCTCTTAAGACTAGCCAGTTAAATTGATTACACCTGTATCTGTATCCACTACTCTCAGTAGAGAGCTGTGTCTCTCCATTCTACAAGAATATAAGGCACATTCCATCCAACATTCTATCCATTCATCTTCTTCAGACCATTCACTCATCCACCCATTAAACTGTCTATCAACATCTATTAAACAATCTGTCTATCAACATCCATTAAACTCTCTGTCTATCAACATTAATTAGACTATCTACATTCAACTTTTAAATTATTTACTCTGTCTCAGACTAGCCAGTTAAATTGATTACACCTGTATCAACTACTCTCAGAGAGCTGTATCAGTGTCTCTCTTAACAAGAATATAAGGCACATTCCATCCAACCTTCTATCCATTCATCTTCTTCAGACCATTCACTCATCCACCCATTAAACTGTCAATCAATATCTATTAAACAATCTGCCTATCAACATCCATTAAACATTCTGTCTATCAACATTAATTAGACTATCTACATACAACTTTTAAAGTATTTACTGTGGGTCCCTCTCAAGCAGCGTTTATATGTCCTCCCTCGCTCCTCGATCCTCAATGATCTACATAAAGAAAGATAGAAGAAGGGCTAGACTATCCCATTGTTGCCGCTCCATCATTCTTTATGTAGATCAGTGAGGAGCGAGAGAGGACAAGTAAACGCTATATGAGAGGCACCTTCTGTCTCAGGCTTTAAGCATACAATCTCATTAAGACTACAGATCCTGTTTCACTACTTCCTCTGTCCACAACTGTTTCAAAATAAAGGTCCTCACTGCAATAATACATTATTAAATCATTTAACCACTGAAACTACTCAACTATTGAACTGTTCAACCATTCCAACTGTCAGTTATCATCCACTATGCCTCCAGTCAACTACATGAAACCTCCATGTACCTAGCAACCAACATAGCAACCATTAAAATTAAGTGTTTATGACCGTTTCCATAGCAACCAACATGATTATACTGCAGTAGCTTCTTGTTTCCTGATAGTGGCCACCATGGATACCCTAGCAACAAATGTTTCAAAATAAAAGTCCTCACTAGCAAGTTAGCTAGTTAGCATGGTTAGCATAGTTAGCATTTTTAGCATAACTGCAAAAAATCATCAACTAAGTTAGCTAATCAACCTGGTTAGCATTGTTAGCAAATTTAGCATAGTTAGCATGTTTAGCATTACTGTTAGAAATCATCGGTTAAGTTAGCTAATCAACCTCTTTAGCATTGTTAGTAAAGTTAGCATTGCTAGCATAATAAGCATTTTTAGCGTAACTGCTAGAAATCATTAGCTAAGTTAGCTAATCAACATTTTAACATGAATAGAAATCATTAGTTAAGTTAGAACTGGAATGTTTCATCTTTAAACTGTCTACCTTCACACTATCAACTCTCTGTAAACTATGCAACCACCATGTTTACCCTAGCTACACCTTAGTAACCATATCTACATTATCTATCTATTTTTGCATTTTCATGCACTGGTAATTCCTTGGAATTGCATTTCTAGTTATTATTATTCCGCTTACCAAATTCATTTTTTCTATTCAGCTTGAACCGTTTAACTTAGAAACTTCATTCAAACGTCACAACGTAGGTCTTAAATAGGGGAATGCTGCTAAGTATTTTTCAACTTTGTAACTTTTATACTTTTTAAACTATAAATTAAAAACTATTCAAAATTTCCCCATAGACTTAACATTGGCCTCTATGACATCACAATCGGATCATTAAGCAATTAGAATCTTATGCCAGGTGGCCAGCCCCACCTGCAGCAGCCCTCTCTCTCTCAGGCAGCATACAATCTCTGTGAAGACTACATATCCTGTTAAACTCTCTTTCCACAACTGTTTCAAAATAAAAGTCCTCACTGCAATAATACACTATTAAATCATTTAACCATTGAAACTACTCAACTATCTAACTGTTCAACCATTCCAACTGTCAGTTATCTTCAACTATGCCTCCAGTCAACTACATCAGACCTCCATGTACCTGCAACCAACATAGCAACCATTAAAATTAAGCGTTTATGACCGTTTCCATAGCAACCAACATGATTTTACTATAGTAACTTCTTTATTCCTGATAGTGGCAGCCATGGATACCCTATCAACAAATGTTTCAAAATAGAAGTCCTCAGTAGCAAGTTAGCTAGTTAGCATAGTTAGCATTTTTAGCATAGCTGCTAGAAATGATTAGCTAAGTTAGCTAATCAACCTAGTTAGCATTGTTAACATAGTTAGCATTGTTAGCATAGTTAGCATTTTTAGCATAACTGCTAAAAATGATTAGCTAAGTTAGCTTATCAACCTGGTTAGCATTGTTACCATAGTTAGCATTGTTAGCATAGTTAGCATTTTTAGCATAACTGATAGAAATCATTAGCTAAGTTAGCTAATCAACTTGGTTAGCATTGTTAGCATAGTTAGCATTGTTAACATTTTTAGCATTATTGTTAGAAATCATCAGCTAAGTTAGCTTATCAACCTGGTTAGCATTGTTAACATAGCTATCATTTTTACAATAACTGTTAGAAATCATTAGTTAAGTTAGAACAGGAATGTTTAAGCTTTAAAATGTCTACCTTAACACTATCAACTCTCTTTAAACTATGCAACCACCATGTTTACCCTAGCTACACCTTAGTAACCATATCTACATTATCTATCTATAAATTTTTTTGCATTTTCATGCACTGGTAATTCCTTGGAATTGCATTTTTAGTTATTCTTCTTCTAACGCACGCAATTCAGCTTCAACCGCTTAACGTAGAAACTCCATTCAAATTTTGACGCGTAGGTCTTACTTACGCGATGTGGGCTTTGTATTTTTCAACTTTGTAACTTTTATACTTTTTAAACTATTAATTAAAAACTATTACAATTTCCCCCATAGACTTAACATGGCTCATTATGACATCACGGCAGCAATTAGAATGTTACCCCAGCTGGTCAGCCACCTGGGCACCAACTGTCAGTTTCTCTCAGGCTTTACAATCTCTCTGAAGACTACATATTCTGTTCCCCTGTATCCTCTGTGCACAACAGTATCAAAATAAGTCCTCCTAATTCCATCCAACTTTATATCCATTCATCTTCTTCAAACCATTCACTCATCCACCCATTCTAAACAGTCTGCCTATCAACATCAATTAGACGCTCTACATTCAACTTTTAAACAATCTACTCTGTCTCAGGCTGGCTCTCTGAAGACTAGCCAGTTAAATTGATTACACCTGTATCTGTATCCACTACTCTCAGTAGAGAGCTGTCTCTCCATTCTACAAGAATATAAGGCACATTCCATCCAACATTCTATCCATTCATCTTCTTCAGACCATTCACTCATCCACCCATTAAACTGTCTATCAACATCTATTAAACAATCTGTCTATCAACATCCATTAAACTCTCTGTCTATCAACATTAATTAGACTATCTACATTCAACTTTTAAATTATTTACTCTGTCTCAGGCTTTAAGAGTACTCTGGCTCTCTTAAGACTAGCCAGTTAAATTGATTACACCTGTGTCAACTACTCTCAGAGAGCTGTATCAGTGTCTCTCTTAACAAGAATATAAGGCACATTCCATCCAACCTTCTATTCATTCATCTTCTTCAGACCATTCACTCATCCACCCATTAAACTGTCAATCAATATCTATTAAACAATCTGCCTATCAACATCCATTAAACATTCTGTCTATCAACGTTAATTAGACTATCTACATACAACTTTTAAAGTATTTACTGTGGGTCCCTCTCAAGCAGCGTTTATATGTCCTCCCTCGCTCCTCGATCCTCAATGATCTACATAAAGAAAGATAGAAGAAGGGCTAGACTATCCCATTGTTGCCGCTCCATCATTCTTTATGAAGATCAGTGAGGAGCGAGAGAGGACGCGTAAACGCTATATGAGAGGCACCTTCTGTCTCAGGCTTTAAGCATACAATCTCATTAAGACTACAGATCCTGTTTCACTACGTCCTCTGTCCACAACTGTTTCAAAATAAAGGTCCTCACTGCAATAATACACTATTAAATCATTTAACCATTGAAACTACTCAACTATTGAACTGTTCAACCATTCCAACTGTCAGTTATCATCCACTATGCCTCCAGTCAACTACATGAAACCTCCATGTACCTAGCAACCAACATAGCAACCATCAAAATTAAGTGTTTGTGACCGTTTCCATAGCAACCAACATGATTATACTGCAGTAACTTCTTGTTTCCTGATAGTGGCCACCATGGATACCCAAGCAAAAAAATGTTTCAAAATAAAAGTCCTCACTAGCAAGTTAGCTAGTTAGCATGGTTAGCATAGTTAGCATTGTTAGCATAACTGCAAAAAATCATCAACTAAGTTAGCTAATCAACCTGGTTAGCATTGTTAGCATAGTTAGCATTTTTAGCATTACTGCTAGAAATCATCGGTTAAGTTAGCTAATCAACCTGGTTAGCATTGTTAGTAAAGTTAGCATTGCTAGCATAATAAGCATTTTTAGCGTAACTGCTAGAAATCATTAGCTAAGTTAGCTAATCAACATTTTAACATGAATAGAAATCATTAGTTAAGTTAGATCTGGAACGTTTCATCTTTAAAACGTCTACCTTCACACTATCAACTCTCTGTAAACTATGCAACCATCATGTTTACCCTAGCTACACCTTAGTAACCATATCTACATTATCTATCTATTTTTGCATTTTCATGCACTGGTAATTCCTTGGAATTGCATTTCTAGTTAAACTTCTTCTTCTAACGCAGCCAATTCAGCTTCAACCGTTTAACGTAGAAACTTCATTCAAACGCTGTTGCGTAGGTCTTGCTTATGCCATGCCTGCTTTGTATTTTTCAACTTTGTAACTTTTATACTTTTTAAACTATTAGTTAAAAACTATTACAATTCCCCCCATAGACTTAACATTGCTCATTATGACATCACGGCAGCAATTAGAATCTTAGGCCAGGTGGCCGGCCACCTGGGCACCAACTGTCAGTTTCTCTGGCTTTAAGCATACAGTCTCTCAGAAGACTACATATCCTGTTAACTGTTTCCTCTGTCCACAACTGTTTCAAAATAAAAGTCCTCACTGCAATAATACACTATTAAATCATTTAACCATTGAAACTACTCAACTATTGAACTGTTCAACCATTCCAACTGTCAGTTATCATCCACTATACCTCCAGTCAACTACATGAAACCTCCATGTACCTAGCAACCAACATAGCAACCATTAAAATTAAGTGTTTATGACCGTTTCCATAGCAACCAACATGATTATACTGCAGTAACTTCTTGTTTCCTGATAGTGGCCACCATGGATACCCTAGTAACAAATGTTTCAAAATAAAAGTCCTCACTAGCAAGTTAGCATGGTTAGCATAGTTAGCATTTTTAGTATAACTGCAAAAAATCATCAACTAAGTTAGCTAATCAACCTGGTTAGCATTGTTAGCAAATTTAGCATTGTTAGCATAGTTAGCATTTTTAGCATTACTGCTAGAAATCATCGGTTAAGTTAGCTAATCAACCTGGTTAGCATTGTTAATAAAGTTAGCATTGCTAGCATAATAAGCATTTTTAGCGTAACTGCTAGAAATCATTAGCTAAGTTAGCTAATCAACATTTTAACATGAATAGAAATCATTAGTTAAGTTAGAACTGGAACGTTTCTTCTTTAAAACGTCTACCTTCACACTATCAACTCTCTGTAAACTATGCAACCACCATGTTTACCCTAGCTACACCTTAGTAACCATATCTACATTATCTATCTATTTTTGCATTTTCATGCACTGGTAATTCCTTGGAATTGTATTTCTAGTTTTCCCTCTTATCTTTATCTTCTACTGCAATCAATATTGTGAAAACCTTTTTCACTCTAGGCATTTCCGTATTTGGTGCTCTTGGTTTCTGCCGGACTGAATCCTGTTTTCTTTTATGTTTCCATATAGAGGATGCAATACGTACTTGACTTGCTTGTTAACAAAGTCAACAAAGTCCTTGAACTTAACTCTCTTCTTTGTCTTTTCGTGCAGGTTGCAGGCGAACTTTCTCCAGGATTCTTTGAGTTTGTAGGGAAGCTTGCTAGCTAATGTCTTTATGGTTGCCGCATTGTCCAAATCTTCCATATAGCTAATATCTGCCATAGTGTTGGAGCAAACAGTCAGGAACAATGAGAAAGACTGTAATGCTGCACCATCTTCTGGCTTGATGATCTGCCAGTCCAAGGCTTCCTTTATGTATGCCTCTGCAATTTTGTAGTCATCACCAAAATATTCCTTTAACATTTGCTTTGCTTTGGCGTAGCCTGTCGAAGGTGGCATGTGAATGCAGCTCTTTACCAACTCATGTGGCTGTCCACTTGTGTACTGCAGCAAAAACTGTAGATGATCACGGTCAACTTCAGTGCGGCTTTCAATTCCATGTTCAATGGATCTGATAAAGGATTTATATTCCAGCGGTTCGCCCTTGAATGTTTTAATAGTGAGATCAGGATGTAAAGATGCCTAGTGATTCTTTACTAGGTACTCTGTGACATTGGCTTGTTGGGATATAGCCTTGCACAAACTACTGAGCACTACTCCGTCATTGCCATCTCTATTTACATCTGTCAAAACTCTTTTGGTTTCTGCTGACAAGTTGTTATTAAATGAAACAAATTTAGAATAATTCCGTGCAGGCGTGGCATGCTGTGGTGGTGCCAAAAAAGTACTTTTCAATATTCCTAGACCTATATCAGATTTGCAAATGCTCACGTTCTCCTGTGCATCTTCATATTTTTGCAAAACTTCCAATTTTGCATCTGATTCAGCTATGGCTGTTTGGATTACATGCATTTCTTTTCTAGCCCTAATTGCAGCTTCTTTCTTCTTTGTTCTGCCTCAAGCTCTGCTTCTTCCTCTTCTATTGCCAGCTTCTCCATTACAGCTGCAGCCTTATAGCCTGATTGCCTGTGCTCAACGGTTTCTCCAAGCGCATGGTTGACCCACCTCCTTCAAGTGCCTCGATTCGCTACTGGTCGATGTCAGAAAGGGGTTTGCCGAGTTTAAACCATGGAGGTATTATATATAACTGGAGAGAGTGACTAAGTCCCGCCCTCCATACAAATGAATGGCCGATGCTAGGCTAGTAAATCCGGCCAATTTTCGCCAACGCCATATTGAACACTGGAGCTCCGATCCAGCGCCAGTCGGCTCCGACCATGCGCAAAGTTCCAAAGCTGGAAATGACGCATGGACCTACATTGATTTCTATTGGACATTCTGTGAAAAGAGAGTCATCCTCCAGTTCAGACGGTGGCGATAATGCACATACTTTGCTTGCCGCGTAACAACAAGCAGAAAAAGTTGCTCGGGAACGCACACCTGAGTCCAGTGGAGTGTCGCACGGAGTAATGATTGGCTGTAGGTACCTGTCCCCCAACATGTACGCGCATGAGAGCTCGTGCCCAACACGGATTTTCGTGCACGGAGCTGGTTCTAAATGCTCCATGAGGCGCCATACTTGAAAATGGCGCTTGCTAACTTGCCGAAGCTAATCAACACGGCCTTGACCCCCTGGTTTAAACTTAAGTTTCACTGCCTTGAACACACCTCTACCCAGAGCCGTTGGAGCTGCTCAAAGTTGATTGGTTCTCGACCAAAGGGGGCAGTTCCGCAGTTTTGCGGAATTCAGAAATCCTGCCCGATCAGCAGTTGGCCAGACCAGCGACAGCAACGCCGAAGGTGTTACGGTACGGCCAGATCTTTCCGGCACTTCACTTTGTCGTGTCGCAACCCGCTATTTCCCTATGGGTGACGTCAAGCGACTTTAACGGACCCGCAAAGCATTCCGGGAAGGCAGCGCTGCATTTGAAAACCTGTCGCGCGACAGAAAAGCTGGCCGATCCCCAGCTCTATGCAAATGAGTCCGTTGAACGCGAGCCGTCTGTCCAATGAAAGCACGAGGTAGTAGGTTCGTCGTTGTAGTACAACACTGCCCGTGAAACTTGGTTCCGTATACAAGTCAAATTCATGTTTAAACGAACTCTTCCACGACCAGCTAGTTGTCCATAAAATAAACGAAACTTGGATTTGGAGAAATACATTGACTGTTGGTGTTTCTGGTGAGGATTTGAGATTGCATTGAGTAGTTTAAATAAAACAATATTTCAAAATGGCTTGCATAGTTTGTGTAGGCTATTAATATTTTCGTATGCTGTTAAATACACGCCTAAAATGGTGTATATTTGTGAGAAACACTTTAGAAAAGTTAAAACGAACTGCTTATGAACTGCTAACTGACAATTCAAACGAAACGCCCACTCACGACAAACGAGGGGAAGACGTGCGACACCTTCCGACACATATGTAGTGCATATGTGTCCACACCGTTAAGTCACTGGGAGGGCGTGCCAGGCTTGCAGCCTTATGGCTTTAGTGATGCACGATCAATCTCTGCTTTCATTTTCATTGAGGATAATGAAACTATGCTTGACGTTCGATAGCTAAACCTTTTAGAGCGTTTAGCAGAAGACTTTGATGACACCGACTTGTTATCACCTTGCACTCTTTCACTTTCCTTAGCCTGCTCAACGCGCCTCATGACATATTTCATCCACTTCTCACATCTCCAGAAGCAACCATTCATTGATGCTCGTTTAGGCTCAAACCAATTATTTTGATTTTCTTCAAATTCTTCCTCGCTCATATATAGCTGCAAACTATAATTCAAATCGTAGAATTCTTGCTGCAAACCGCAGAAGTCGACACGCAGCTTATTGTTAAAGAGGTCAGAATTTGCGTCATCCGCCATTAATTCTTCAATTTGCTTAATCAGACTAGTTAGCTGATTTAGCTTGCTCTTACGTGCATGCATTTGCCTAGACTTGTGCTCTTCCATACCTTTTTTGGTCAATTTTACAGTTTGTTTACCTTCTTGCTGTGCCATGCTAAGTAAGTCCTTTCACATACACATTAGTTGATTGGTTAGCACTTAGCTTTCAACTGCGTTCCACTTCGTCATTCAACAGAAAGACGTCCTTTCATGGCTTCGGTTAACTCTTGGTAGCACAGCCAATCCATAGAAGTATTCAACTAACAGTCGTCACTTTTCTCTCCAACAACAGTCTTTAAGTCCATGAACTGTATCCTATTTTCGTTTTCTTTATCCAGTCAGTCCAATTTGGAATCCAATAATCCGTGAAGAGCGAGTTTTTTTTAACTAAAATGTAGGTTCCTAGGTTTTGATTGAAGCTTTTGCTTGATGCTCAGCAAACTCCCTCGTCTCAAAAGCACTTGAAAAGATTCCACAAGTCCACTTCTTATGTTTAACTGTTTACTTAAAAACTCTTCAAGCAACATTACAAAAAATCAGAAAATTATCCATAAAGTACATATATCTCGAGGGTGAGAGCTAGAGAGCGAGGTAAAAAAACTATTTCGCTCCAATCACCTTTCGGTTTGTAAGTTCCCCCACTCCCCACATATCAAAATAAAGCACCCCAATAGGTTAGCATCAGGATCACATTAAAAGTTCTGTCTTAATCTTATAAAGCAACACAAATGCATTTTAACATTTTTAACTCATGAAAATATAAATCAAATCATCATATTAATGAACTTATACACTTTTAGATGTAAAATGTTTTTAACCTAAATAAACTTAATTTAGGCTCCTACCCCATGCCAATCTCTAGGTATGGTGAAGTGTAAGTGATGATGCAGGCCTACAGTATTTTAATTCCAAAGGCCAAGGGAACTTTATCAGAATGCATAATATTTGAAAGTAAAAATGGGAATTTAACATAAGGGTGTGATAGGCCTACTTATGACTCCTGTATTTTAAGGAAGCAAATGTACTTCTTTATGATACATTATTCATTCACAAATAAACTTATGAGCACGACTGTATGTGATCAAAACCTGATACCTGTGTGGTGTAATATACTCCCATTGACATTCTCCGTTGATTTAGCCACCATACGATGGGTGCTGCTCTCTCTAACTCCCCCATCTTGACCAGGGCCAGCAGGGCATAGGCCGTGGCCTCTATGGTGAGGAGATGATTTCCCCTGACTGGCCAGTAGGTGCCGTTACCTGAGGAGGGCCACAAGAACATTGCACTTATACTCAGACCGGCAGATTATAAACACTAAGAAGTAAAGAAGCGCGCTCAACACCTTGGTGCTTCAAATCGCCATATCTCACTCTGAAGAAGGGTAACAACCCAAAACGTCGGTGAGGCGATTAAAAAAAGTAAAACGAAACTGTCGAGTGCCTGCTTTATTTATTTTCAAAGATTATAAACACTGTCATCTCAATGCATTATACTGTCAGGAGTAAACCATACTTTTAATAATTTAGATATTATTCTGTGATCTCTGCTACAATCTTGGGATGTGAATATGAAAGTGGTTTGTTTGATCGCTAGCTACATCTACAACTCATAAGCATCTTATATCATGATAACTTGTATGCTGAAGGCCGTTAACTGACAAAACATTTTGTTATCATTATTATCAGTTCGATATCATTAGAAATAACATTTCATATGGTACAACCTGAATTCCGAAAAAAAGTTGGGATGCTTTGTAAAGAGTATTAAGGTTTACAAACTTTTTTTTAACTGCAAGTAGTTACAACTAGTTACGACATAGTATACTGTAAGTATAGTACAGTATATACTTTTTTGATCCCGTGAGGGGAATTCAGTCTCTGCATTTAACCCAATTTAACCGAATTAGGGAACACACACAGAGGTGTATCACACATTAGCCCAGAGCAGTGAGCTGCCTGCCCAACCAGCGGCGATCGGGGAGCAGTGAGGGATTAGGTGCCTTGCTCAATGGCAATTTAGCCGTGGACTGGTCGGGGCTCGAACCGGCAAATGAATTTAATGCCAGCAACATGTCTCACAAAAGCTAGGATGGGCAATTTAACCTCTCTGTTGCTTCGCCTTTTTCATTTAAAAACATTTTGTAAACTGAAGAGACCAGTTGCTAGAGTTTTAAGAATGACATGTGGTCACATTCCCTCCCGGAATGTGAACAGTGCTGAACAGTGAACAGGGTCTTCTTAACCTTGTTTATCATTCAATTATGCACCTAATTAGACAGGTCTGGACTGCAGACAGGTCATTTTAGCACCTGGACTCTATGTAACAGACTGGACAAACTGGTCAGGAAGTGTGTGTCAGTGTTGGGGAGGATGGTGGTTTCTGGTGGAGATTTGGTGGAGGACAGAATGAGGAGCAGAATGATGATGAAAGCCATCTATCTATCTATCTATCTATCTATCTATCTAATAGTACGATCAATGTTTACTCTGATTCCGGACTTCGACGCAATTGGATAACACTACTGAGTTTGAATGCAGTTTAGCTCACTCTTGGCCTGCCTTCATCAGATACACCGATTTGATTGTTACCCCCAATGGTTGAGGCACACGTTATGTGCATCATTGCTCGTGGCCAGAGTATCTTGCAAACACAATTCAAATGGCGTTCTCGTGAGAACTCTGGATTTCCAGGGTAACATTTTCCATGAAATAGTCAAAATTCTCTCCTTCAACCTTGATATGTGCTGAGCATATAACATTTGTACTATTTCTAAACTAATCTAAACTATTATCAATTAAATATAGTGTTGACATGATTTGTATATCAAAGTATTATTGTTTTTTTTATTAATTTTAGGAACTGTTTACAGCTAAATTTGTAAATAAAACTGGAAAAATATATTTTTAAAATGGGTTTTGATTTCATGCTGTAAGACAAACAAGTAACTATTTCAAAGGGGTATGATGACTTTCTATAGGCACTGTACACTGTGTCTGTGGAGATAGCTATAACCTACCATGGGAGAACTTGTCGAGAATGCTCTTGTTCGCTCTTCCTGCATTGGCCAGAGCATAGGACACGATGGCGACAGCATAAGGATTTTTCAGTCTATGAATTCTGCCCGTCAAATACTGCAAAGACCTAGCCATGCTTCTACGAATGATCTGCATTGCAATAGAGGAACCAGCAGTCAGACAGGCAGACAGATATTATACAAATTAGGTGCATCTAAAAACATTAATCATTGAGATTAAAACAAAACAAAAACAATGGCTTGACATATTTCACTCTGTGTATTGAATCTAGAACATTCGAAAAAAAAATCCACAATATTCTATTATTATTTTTAAAATACAGCTGTATATCGCTGATGTCCGATAAAAACAACGTATCTCCACATCTAATGATTTTGACTTTTCATTATAAATGTTCACCTTCTTGGCTGTCTACAGTTAGCTTTGGTTATCTAAACGACCAATGAAAATATGTTTAACACTAGAAGCGCCGTGCCGTTCAGACCCACTTATACCTAGAAGTGCCGCGCCACGGTCATTTGACCGCTTTGACGACCTACTAGAAGCGCCGTGCTGGTGTGAACTACTTAAGGCGCGGCGAGGCGGTCAAAAGACCGCTGATAGCTAGATGGCGCTTCGTGCACGAATCAAATCGTTTGGTCAAACATTTGTCAGACCGTGTGGTTGATAGTCTGTGGTTGTTTCATTATGACATACAGCACGTTTGAGTTATCTGTTCATTTATTTGTGTTGATTTGTGTTGTTTGAGGTAAAAACTCTGGAAGAGTTCTTGAACAAACCTTAAGCAAACTTGACTTTCAACTTTTTCATAGTAGGCTATTTCATTTTGTATATTTCGTTTTTACATTTTGTATGCTACTTAGAAATGTTATTTATAGGCTATTTTAAAACGGAGGCATACACGTTCTGTGATTAGGAGCCTGACCCGACGGGAGGGGAAGGATGAAAAATGTCGACCCAACACCGGTGTGTTGGATCTCGAGATCCGTAACCCGCAGTTCGGGTTTGGGCAGATAATCTAAGCTCTAAAATGAATGGGTGGCTAGTTCTAATTCACTCCCCAAATTCACTTCTATTCATTTAATAGGTAGGCTAGACTATAGGCTATGTTCGCGCCGCCGAAAATGATCGGACCTGGAACAAAGAGCATTACCTAGTCTGGTTTCAGTAGCCAGGATTTCATGCCGCATTTTACATAACCGGCTACCGCGGCTACTTTCTAATTTTCATTCATTTAGGGAGAAGCATATTGTAGGGTCTAGCTACCTCGGAGGGAGGGAGATAGAGAGAGCAGCTATTCTGAGCAGGCATAGGCGCGAGAAGTAGGCTAATTAAAAATGATGAGTGAATATTCTCCGTTTTGCGAATGTGTAGGCTATGTTTCGATGTCTGCTGAAAAAAAGCTATAGGCCTATTGTTTCTACAATGTAAGCTAACTCAATCCTGAATACGTGATTCAGGATTGAGACACACATTTTAACGTCTTTGTGAGACAGGGCTGTAGCCCACTGGTTAGAGCTTCAGCCCCTACGTCCAAGCGTTGCTGGTTCGATCCCTGACCTGTGTATGGCAAAAGTCAGATATTTAAAGCTTTATATGTCAATAAAGTATATTCTATTCTATTCTTTTCTATTCACACAACTACACGCGCTGGTGAATTCGAACATTCTGAAACGCACGCATATGCGATGAAACATGATTGCGCATTCTTCCACGAGTTGCATGTAAACAACAAACAGCCAGCCTACAGCCTATGCAGGGGGCAGAGAGAGGGGGTGGGGGTGGGGAGGCAATGTCGCAGTGATGTCTGTAGCCTAAGATCATGTCCACACGTAGCAAAACAAACTCTCCCCCTCCGTGAACTGGTTAGACGTGTATGGGGGAGGGGGAATGATCGGTTTCAAATAGGCTGTTTGCAATGGATAGTGTGTTATGTATAGACCCCGAGGCCATTTGCTTTGAGAATAACGGCTGGCTGATGAAGTTAGTGGCTGGCTAGCTGGCTCAGCCAAAACCTAAAAGCTGCTGCAGCCGCCAAAGTTTTCATGGCTGATAATGGCTTTAGTTGCCACTTCATGTCTACAGAACATGCAACTGAGTCCTGTGTAGCCTATCGTAGCAACGAGCACAATACTGATGTGGTGTAGCCTATCCAGTGGGAATCGTTTATAGGCTATCGTTTATTTTTTCGCGTGTGTCTCTATGATATAATTATTTTTAGATGCAAAAAGTCTAACTGGCTTAGCCAAAGTTGTTGGCGGCTCAATTTGGCTTAGAAAATTATTGGCTGGCGAAATTATTTTTCGTTAATGGTAAACAGTATTGTAATTCATCCGTTTATTTCAGATAGTTTGTTATTAAAAACCATTAACAAAAAACAATTGTTCGTCGACGTTGAAAAACGGTCAGTGAATTAAGTCAATATGAGCTACAAGATGTCGCACGTGCCGGGTTGTGAACCCGGGCCTCCTGCGTATCAGTCAAGGGAGTTAACGCTGCGCCACTTAACATTTTGTACATTGACAAATTGGAAACAGGATAGGTGTTTGACGCGATGTAACTCAGTCAGTCCAGCAAATATGTAAGAAAATGCAATACATTAGTCTGAGCTTTAAAAGATAGCCTACAAATAGAAGATAAGATATACAACTATGAATGTACGTAGGCATACGCGCCCTACGTACATAAATAGGCTACGGCGAATTTCAGCTGAAAATATTTTTTACACATGTAGGCCTGCCTAATAGAACAACGCCGCAATGTTTTCAAAACAAACTCACATTTTACCTGGACAGCCTGGACAAACATGGCCGAACGCGAGACAACATAGTGTTGTCACATAAGTGAGCGCAAAATAGCTCTAAACTAGTTTGTACCGGTGTGCTTTTGATCATGTAAAAATTCTGGGTGACAAAACACGCGTATTTAGGAAAAGTCGTGAACGTAGGGTCCTGGAATTTAATCGAGTGAAAAGATTTTTTTTTTTGTAATCACTGCGGTCAAAAGACCGCAGCCCGGCAGTTCTAGGTACAGTATATCTAGGTCAAACCTACACGGAGCTTCTAGTAATACGCGTCAGCGGTCAAATGACCGGCGCTTGGCGCTTCTAGTGTTAACCACGTCATCTATTTAGCATGTACCCTCCACTAGTAGTAGCAGTATTGAATTGAGCATGAATTGTATAGTAATTTGTAGAAGGGTTCGGCTGCAGAGCCGCAGACATATAGCAACCAATCTACCATAGCGGATCAACCAGCGCATGCGCTGATGTTCTTGCTTAGCTAATAGCTGAAACTAGTTTAGTTATTTCAGTGGCTGGTGTGTCATTTTGTATTTTATACAGTCTGTGGGCAGTCAGTTTCAGTCAGTTGTGTCCTGATTTTTTAAATGCACATAACAATTCAAAGGGGATTAAACCTCAGCCATTTCGACCATGTGACAATGGTGGTTGATCGCCTACTTTTCCTGAAACTAGGTAATTGTAACACTGGACAAAACGTTTAAGAACCACTGGTCTAAATAAGGAAAACTCAGATCTGTCTGACCGACCCTTTTGTAATAGGTCAGGTTATGTGCTATAATTTACCATTAATTGGGTTGTTGACTGGCTAGCAACATAAGAAAGTTTGGATACGCTGCTTTCACTTAATGTATGAACATATAAGAATTATTTTTAAAGGCTGACAAGTTGTTGAATCCAAACTATTAGAGTGAAAAAAAAAATCTGCTCATGCCGGCTAACCAGTTTGTAACATCGCTTAGCGCTTCATTTATTAGGATAACGAGCTAAGTATTTACATCCACTAAAAGTTAACATAGGTAAGGTAAGGTAAGGTACTTTTATAGCGCATTTAACGTGCACTGAGTGCAACCCAAAGCGCTTTACACACAGAGACAGTGCCGAATGTTACTAACTAAACATGACGATAAGTTACTATTAGCGAAGTAGAACATCAGCGCAAGCGTGAGTTAAATCGAAAAACATCAGTCCATGCGTGAGTTAGCTAGTAGATCTGCTGTGGTAGATCGGTTTCTATTATGTCTACATCTCTGCAGTCAGATAATATTGGAAATTTGGCACAACTGCACAAGAAGCATGCAAAGGCTACTACAAATGATTCTAAAGGTTGTGAACTTAACTACACAATTTTGAGAGCTCCGACATTGTTTGAAACCTCTGCAATGCTAAATAAATAATTGTTAAAGTAGGCATGCAGTGTTTTCTTTACTCCAAATACATGATCTTCATGAAGAAAGATGTTTTTCGGAAGCATGAGACGTGGGAGTAGCCTGGTTAGCACACTAGAGAAGTGGAGTAGAGAAGAGTGCAGGGACACTAAACTAGGCTAAGGTAGGATGAAGTGCAGTTCAGAAAGTAGTCGTAAGCTGCTTACATTTGTGACCCTTCAAAGCAAAATCAATTGCTTTGCGCACAATGCTTTTTGAGAAAATCTACAATAAACAAACTTCTGGGTTAAAATGTTGAATTTCACATTTTCACATAATTCGACAGTATAAAGTCTACAGTTTTATATTGTGAGCTTATGTTTTGACTGTTAAACCCGGTGAGGATTCACCATATTAGCAGTCATTCCCGCTGTCCACGCCGCATAAAAAAATGATTTTCTCCTCTTCTGGCATGTCGTGGCGGGAAAACCATGGTCAACTTTGGATGCGGTTCTCTTAGCGATTGTTTTTGTAATACCCTCGATATACATATCGTTGGAAAGCTTAGTTTATGGTCGTTCATGTGAGCACAATAACTTACTTTTGTAAATTTGACCAAAGTGAATGGTTTCGCCTTGCAGGGTCACATTTTATAACAAAACATTTCAGCAAGATATATTCAACTTCAGGAAAATCTGAGTGCATTAATAAGCTAGCAAGAGCGTAATGTGACGTGGCCGTTCTAAACAAACATGTATTTCCACCTTAGCGGGTAAAAAAACCCCATTTAAACTTAATTTTCGTAAAATGGAAATATGACTATGACACAAACAATTTAATGACTGTATAAATAGACACTGTACCAATTTTGATGACACAATGTGCAATTATTTTCAAACAACACATTTGTTTTTTTTTTCATTCTAAGAAAAGTTATGGATTGAAACATAAGTGTTACTCATCAGACAGCGATGATATGCTGATATTCTGATTTCAACACTTCAAGACGTGTGCACACTCAAAGATAACTTAGACTGACATCAGTATTGCACATCCTGTTGCCCTCCTGCATGGCTATCAGAACAAATGCGGTCAAGGCAGCATCCGAATCCTCACCGAAGACATCCCCCTATGAAGATATCACAGTCAACATGCAGTTTAGTGAATAATTACACCACAAACAACCAGAATAATGAAGACAACCACAACAACAACTAGATGCATCACATAGCGGTACACAATATGACCGCCACTCAGTTCTGCACATTCTCTCCACAAAAATAAATGACGCTTGTCAGCTTTTCCTGTAACTCCTATTTGTGCAATTTATATGCAGATATCTCCTACTCTTGCAGCTCATGTGTAAATAAATGAGTGTGTGCATGTGTGAGTTTGCTTTTGTGTGTAAGTGTGTGTGTGTGTGTGTGTGTGTGTGCGTGTGTTTGTGTATGTGCATGTGCATACGTGTGTGTGTGTGTGTGTGTATGTGCATACGTGTGTGTGTGTGTGTGTGTGTGTGTGTGTGTGAATCTGTGGATGTGTGTGTGCGTACATGTGTGTGTGTGAGTGTGACAGTATCATTCTTAATCAGCAACCCTTCACTCAACAGCACCATATGCAGGCCAATGGGTGTACAGTCACTAAATGTACACATACATACATTTATTTTTTGTCATACTCCCAGAGGATGTCAGGTTAATCATAAAAATGAAATTTGGTGCAGTTCATAACATTTAATCTGAAGATAGGGGCAATTAAAGCAATATAATAGACATTTTATTTTTTTACCATAGGACTGCAAATCACAAATGTTATAAGCTAAGTTGATGCAGGCTCTTGAGACCAGCACATTTTGCCATTCCCGGTGCCACGGTTCAGGTGGTTATTTAGGAAAAACTGCATTTTTTGAGTTTCGGGGAAAAGGGGTGGAGTTTCCCCCGCGGACCAAACGAAAATGTTCTGTAAAAGTCTACTGGAACTACATGCCCACCAAGTTTCATGTACCCCGGTGATACGGTGTACCGGGAATCGTTGACCAAAGATTCAGGAAGTAGGTGACGGGAGGGAAAAAAAAAAACGTTGACAATGACTATATGACTGCTACGCTAGCTATGCTAGTGGCGGTCTTAATAATGTGCAATTGTTGCTAAAAGTTAAAAAAAAACAATTTGTTATGATTATAACAGCAATATCTAGAAATAGGGTTGCAAAGATTTTTCTCAAATGCATGCATCAATTATTGCGAAAAAGGGCCCTGTTTAACACCTCCTTAACAGCAGTGAATACAACAACACCCAAAATGATAACCTACGTAATCTATATATTGAAGTTGACCATACTCCACGAAGGTTCCATCTGGCTGCTGCCTGTTCAAGGTCAGCCAACTGAGGGCGCTGCAGATCACATTGTTATCAACGCTGATGATGCCACTAGCCATGGAGAAGACTTTAGCTACGTAAGCTGTGAGCCTGCCAAGGGTAAGAGAGGATGTCATCCATGTATTACTTTTGGTCTAGTAAGTTTGATTCAACAAGAGCAGAGGGAAAAAGCTTTTCACTTGATTTGTAAGATTAAAAACAAGTAATGAATACTGATTAGGCTTACTGACCAAGTTCCAGGGCGTGCCTTGTGGAATACTGCGTAATATCCATCTGATTTGCGGTGTGCAACCTGACCCTGATAGCCTAGAGCATAAAAACAAACCAAATGCTATGCTAATTTACAACAGTCTTTGAAATATTAAGTTCTTCCCCAATATTTATGTATTTTCCTCCATTTGTATTATTTCATTGTGATTTATATATACTGTACTGGGTCCAATTCAAGGGTGTAGGTTTGATCTCAGCTTTGGTGGGGACACATCAACTCTTGTTGTCCCAATACCTAAATTATTACATTACATTACATTTAATTTGGCTGACACTTTTTAACCAAAGCGACTTACTAACCCTAACCCTAACCCTAACATTTTTAAGTTTTTAAGAGCACTTCTAACAACAAATAAAAAACACAACTAGAAATGCAATTCCAAGGAATTGCCAGTGCATGAAAATGCAAAAATATATAGATAGATTATGTAGATATGGTTATTAAGGTGTAGCTAGGGTAAACATGGTGGTTGCATAGTTTAAAGAGAGTTGATAGTGTGAAGGTAGACGGTTTAAAGCTTACACATTCCAGTTCTAACTTAACTAATGATTTCTAACAGGTATGTGAAAATGTTAACTATTAACAATGCTAACCAGGTTGATTAGCTAATTTAACTGATGATTTCAAACAGTTATGTTAAAAATATTAACTTTGCTAAAAATGCTAACAATGCTAACCAGGTTGATTAGCTAGCATAACTTATTATTTCTAGCAGTTTTGTAAAAAATGCTAACTATGCTAACAATGTTAACTATGCTAACCATGTTGATTAGCTAACTTAGCATTTTTAGCATAACTGCTAGAAATTATTAGCTAACTATGCTTACCAGGTTGATTAGCTAACTTAGCTAATGATGTCTAGCAGCTATGCTACAAAATGCTAACTATGCTAACTAGCTAACTTGCTAATGAGGACTTTTATTTTGAAACATTTCTTGTTAGGTTATCCATGGTGGCCACTATCTGGAAACAAGAAGTTATTATAGTATAATCATTTTGGTTGCTATAGAAACGGTCATAAACGCTTAATTTAAATGGTTGCTATGTTGGTTGCCTGGTACATGGAGGTTTCATGTAGTTGGCCGAAGGCATAGTTGATGATAACTGACAGCT
Organism: Sardina pilchardus; assembly: GCF_963854185.1. Taxonomy (NCBI): domain Eukaryota; kingdom Metazoa; phylum Chordata; class Actinopteri; order Clupeiformes; family Clupeidae; genus Sardina; species Sardina pilchardus. The sequence goes on along the minus strand of NC_084994.1, from coordinate 21,473,032 downwards.
GGATTGGTTGAACAGTAAAATAGTTGAGTAGTTACAATGGTAAATTATTTGATAGTCGATCATTGAGGATCGAGGCCCAAGGAGCGAGGGGGGACATATAAACGCTGCTTGAGAGGCACCCACAGTAAATACTTGTATGTAGATAGTCTAATTAATGTTGATAGACAGAATGTTTAATGGATGTTGATAGGCAGATTGTTTAATAGATATTGATTGACAGTTTAATGGGTGGATGAGTGAATGGTCTGAAGAAGATGAATGGATAGAAGGTTGGATGGAATGTGCCTTATATTCTTGTTAAGAGAGACACTGATACAGCTCTCTGAGAGTACATGTAGTTGATACAGGTGTAATCAATTTAACTGGCTAGTCTTAAGAGAGCCAGAGTGTATGCTTAAAGCCTGAGACAGAGTAAATCATTTAAAAGTTGAATGTAGATAGTCTAATTAATGTTGATAGACAGAGTTTAATGGATGTTGATAGACAGTTTAATGGGTGGATGAGTGAATGGTCTGAAGAAGATGAATGGATAGAAAGTTGGATGGAATGTGCCTTATATTCTTGTAGAATGGAGAGACACAGCTCTCTACTGAGAGTAGTGGATACAGATACAGGTGTAATCAATTTAACTGGCTAGTCTTAAGAGAGCCAGAGTGTATGCTTAAAGCCTGAGACAGAGTAGATTGTTTAAAAGTTGAATGTAGATTGTCTAATTGATGTTGATAGGCAGACTGTTTAGAGTGGGTGGATGAGTGAATGGTTTGAAGAAGATGAATGGATAGAAAGTTGGATGGAATTAGGAAGACTTATGTTGATACAGTTGATACAGGGGAACAGAAAATGTAGTCTCAAGAGAGCCAGTGTATGTTTAAAGCCTGAGAGAGAGAGAGAGAGAGAGAGAGAGAGAGAGCTGCTGCACCTGGACTGGCCACCTGGCGTAACATTTTAATTGCTGCCGTGATGTCATAATGAGCAATGTTAAGTCTATGGGGAAATTTTTAATAGTTTTTAATTTATAGTTTAAAAAGTATAAAAGTTACAAAGTTGAAAAATACATTGGACAGGTCTCCTAAGTAAGACCTACGTAGCAAAGTTTGAATCAATTTCTACGTTAAACGGTTCAAGCTGAATTGCGAGCGTTAGAAGAAGTGGAATAAGAAACCTAGGAAGAACAATATAGTGCATTTTCATGCACTATAATAAGTGCATTAATGAGTGTAATAAGTGCATCAATGAGTGCAATTGTCTGTAGTAGTGCTAGAGTGAGTAGAGTGAGAGGAGATGTTCTTTGAAGAGCTGGGTTTTCAGACATTTTTTGAAGGGATGTCCCTGCTCTAGTAGGAACAAATTCCGGCGTTGGCGTTCCACCAACGAAGGACGACAGATGAGAAGTTTGGATTGACCTGAGCATGCTGGCGGAAGAGCTAGAAGTCGCTCGGCTGAGGAGCGCAGCGGTTGCGTGGTAGCATATGCCTGTATGAGGGCATTCAAATAAGTGGGAGCAGAGCCGGAGAGTACTTTGAAGGCAAGCGTTAGAGTCTTGAATTTTATGCGGGCGGCCAGCACTAGCCAGTGTAGCTGGATGAGCAGTGGGGTGACATGCACCCTTCTGGGTTGGTTGTAGACCAGGCGTGCTGCTGCATTCTGGATCATTTGAAAGGGTTTTACAGCACAGGCTGGGAGACCTGTCAGGAGGGCATTACAGTAGTCAAGTCGTAAGTTGTATAGCGCGTAGCGGCACGACCTGGCTACTGAGGCTACATGATCAGAGAAGGTCAGTTGGTTGTCGAGAATAACTCCTACGTTTCTTGCCGTCCTGGTAGGTGCAACAAGCAAGGAGTCGATTTATTTTTTATTTTTTTTAAGATTATTTTTTTGGGCTTTTTATGCCTTTCTTTGGACAGGACAGTAGAGAGAATGACAGGAAGTGAGCGGGAGAGAGTCGGGGTGGGATCTGGAAAGGACCACGGGGCGGGAATCGAACCCGGGTCGCCAGCGTACCGTGCAGGTGCCCCAGCCAGTTGCGCCACTGCCGGGGCCGCAAGGAGTCGATTTTGATGTTGAGGTCATGATGTATTGTAGGTTTGGCTGGTAGGACCAGCAATTCTGTTTTAGAGAGGTTTAGCTGGAGGTGGTGTACCTTCATCCATGTTGATATGTCTCAGAGCCAGTTTGAGATTCGTGTCGGGACCAAGGGGTCATCTGAGGGAAAGGACAGATAAAGCTGTGTGTCATCAGCATAGCAGTGGTATGAGAAGCCATGCGAGCGGATGATCTGTCCCAAGGAGGTGGTATAGATAGCAAAGAGCAGGGGTCCCAGCACTGAGCCCTGGGGGACCCCTGTGGAGAGGAAGTGAGGTGCAGAAAGCTGCCCAAGCCACGATACTTTAAACGAGCGTGAGGTAGGATTCCAACCAGGAAAGAGCTGAGCCAGAGATGCCCATGTCTGAGAATATAGACAGAATGCTGTGATTTACTGTGTCAAAGGCAGCCAATAAGTCAAGCAGAATGAGCATTGATGACTGAGCGTTCGCCCTGGCCTCCTTTAAGGCTTCTGTTACAGCCAGCAGAGCTGTTTTGGTGGAGTGGCCGGTTTTTAACCCAGATTGATTTGGATCCAGAAGATCGTTCTGTGAAAGGAATTCTGAGACTTGTTTGGAAACTGCTCGCTCTATACCTTTGGATAGGAAAGACAGTAGCGAAACAGGACGGTAGTTCTCAACTTGAGCCGTGTCGAGTGAAGGTTTCTTAAGTAGAGGTGTAACCTGGGCCGCCTTGAACGATGCTGGGAACGTGCCGGATGTTAGGGAGGCATTGATCACATGCGTGATGGCTGGTGTGACGGTCGGGCCGATGGACTGAAGCAGGTTCGTCGGTATAGGGTCCAACGCACACGTGGTAGGACAGCTGCATGTCAGGAGTCTAGCTACCTCACTCTCGGAGAGAGGCTCGAATGTTGAAAAGGATGATCCAGCAGCCATCAGAGGTTGAGAGGTTTTAACATCTGCGCCTGATGAAAAGAATTGAGGAGAATTGTTTGATGAAGAGAACTGAATGCTGATTGCCACCACTTTGTTTGTAAAAAACGAGGCGGTCTGCAGTAAGGTTGGACGCAGGAGGAGGTGGCTGAGGGTTGAGTAGTGTTTTGAAAGTTGAGAAGAGTTTCCGGGAGTCTGTGGCGTTGTTGATCTTGTCATTGTAGATGTTTGTTTTAGCATAGGATAGGAGTGTCTGGTAGTTTTTGAGGTCTTCTGTTGTCTTTGATTTGTGCCATTTCCTCTCTGCAGCTCTGAGTTTGGTCCGGTGTGAGTGTAGGGTGTCAGTTAGTCATGGATGGGAGTGTTTGGATCGCGCTGGCCTTGTAGTTAGAGGGCACAGTTTATCCAGACACGAGCTCAGTGTGGAGCAGAGCGAGTCCGTGGCTTCAATGACCTCCAGAGGAGAAGGAGTTGAGTGGAGTTAGGTCGGAGGCAACCGCAGAGGAGAAGTGGGCTGGAGTCAGGTTGCAGATGTTGCGGCAGAACGTGACCATCGGTAGAGGAGCCGGGGGTTGTTCCGTCAGGTTGACATTAAACCTAATGAAGAAATGGTCATTGAGATGGAGAGGTGTTACCATGAGGGAGTCTGTGGTGCAGTTCCTGGTGAGGATCAGATCAAGCTCTTTGCCAGCTTTGTGAGTGGGCGGACTGCGAGTCAGTTCGAGGATGAACGAGTGTGCCAGGGGCAAGAAGTATGCTGAGCCTGGAGTGTCTAAGTGGATGTTCATATCGCCGAGGATGAGTAGCGGACGGTCTTGCTCAGGGATGGAGGACAGCAGAGTGTCACCTAGTTGGCCTGGTGGGTGGTAGATGACAAGCACATAGAATTTCACTGGGGCAGTCACTGTGACGGCATGGTATTCAAACGAGTCATACCTGTTTTCAGGCAGCCGCAGAGTAAATGTCCAGTTGTTGGAAATTAGCAGACCCGTTCCACCTCCTCGTCCAGTTGGCCAAGGGGTGTGGGAGAGCGTGAAGTTAGTGGAGAGCGCAGCCGGGGTGGCCGTGTTTTCTGGCTTGATCCAAGTCTCAGTGAGAGCAAGGAGATCCAAGGAAAGGTGGTTGGCGTACCCAGCTATGAAGTCAGCTTTGTTCACTGCAGATTGGCAGTTCCATAAGCCCATGGAGAAGGAGGTTTCAGTAGGTGAGGACTGGTTGAGTTGCTTGAGGTTAGTGGGATGTCTGCCCCGTTTTGCATGATGTCATTTTCTGCGATGGCCGGTGCAAACAGCTATGTGCGAAAGGCACATTTTGGCTTTGTCCGTCACCTTTGCTCGGTTAAATTACGCAGGTCAACTTGCTTGTCTTGATCTCGTGTGTCTTCAACAAGGGCTGACTATTTAACCCCAGCCTCTATTGTTATGCTGAATGAAAGATTAAGTGCAGCTGTTTACACTAAGTGAATTAGCGTAGACCGCCCCCTCTCGTCAGCACAGCTTGATTGTTCAGCGACACCAGTCCAATTCTAGTGAATTGGAAGGCTAGGTAGAAGATCTAGATGGGTCTGGCTGTTAGTCTTACAACGCACTGCAGCTGTTGTCTGAATTAACTCAGGTGCTTCTCTGTTATAAGGAGCTTCTCTTGTTCTGATCCCGCCCCCTCTCGTCAGCGCAGCTTGATTGTTCAAAAGGGTGTGAAAACACTTTTACTGCTAATTCCGCTCTCTCGCACCGAACGAAACTTGCAGTTCTAATGTCCTTCCCCTCTTATTGTTCTAAAACTGATAGCACTGGTCCTTGATAATGATTGGCTGAATTGCGTTCGATGCCGGTGTAAAACCCAACACAAACATACACCATTTTGTTCTACAGTAATGCGCTAACACAAAGTTAGAGTAACTGTGTCTTGATGTTAGATAAATAGATAGATAGATAGATAGATACTTTATTGATCCCCAAGGGGAAATTCAATGGTTGCATGGCAACCATTCAGATAGAGAAATATATTTCCCATTTTCAGAGCCTGGACAGCTTGGAATGACTGGATTTTTTACAGTGTTCTCACAGAGTGGGCACCTAGCAGTTGTGAGGAGATGTTTACTAAATATCACAAACATGGACTTGAAATCGTGTAAAATCCCTGACTCTACCTTAAACACCTCAACCGATCGGATACGGCCAAATCCAACAGTGATTCAACTTTTTTTACCACACTGCAAAACATCTTCGAATTCTAGAATCTAAGTGAGAGAAATAACTTTACATCACAAGTAAGTATAGCTTATTTTGTCAATAATTTTCTCATAACAAGACATTTTCAGACTTAATTGCACTTAATTTAAGTGTAGCAAATCTTGCAAGTTTCTTGGCTTGTGGAAATATTCTGGCAAAGTTTGCCAATAGAACAAGATTGTATATTGTGTTGTTACACTATGCACTCTGCATTTTGCCATTTGTTCAGGTGTATCAAAAAGGAGTGTTAATGTAAGTCTTGCCTTGTTTAATGAACTTGACAGCTGTTTCACGTTGATCAAAACCCACTTTGTCCCACTGCTTGGTTTTGTCCAGGTAATGGACTGCAATGACGGGCATGGTTGTGCGAGCCATATTCTGTTCAGAACACCCAGATGGCTGTCGGATTAAGTCCACCATGAATTCTCCACTGATGGCCTTCTCAATGGTAACACCCAAGTCATCACCTAGAGGAAAAAAATGCACAACAAGGAAATACACAGCACATTCCCTGTTCTTGGTTAAATTCTCTGCTCCAGTAGTGCATCTACATGATCAACAGGTGTCATTGACATTGTCTATATGGCAGATTTTCAAAGTCATCAAATTATAGACTATAGAGACCCCTGGATGGACAGACAGACACACACACACACACACACACACACACTCAGCTCACTGCTGCTCTAGCCTGACGATGAGAGGCTGGTTGCTTAACACTTTCAGATACTGATATGTACGACACTCATCACATTCCATCTCTCCAAGTTTGCATGTTTCTGGTCGAACCTTTTTTTTTTTTTTTTTTTTTTTAAAGGTTATTTTTTGGGCTTTTTATGCCTTTAATTGGACAGGACGGTAGAGAGAATGACAGGAAGCGAGTGGGAGAGAGAGCAGGGGTGGGAGCCGGAAAGGACCACGGGGCGGGAATCGAACCCGGGTCGCCGGCGTGCGGTGCAGGTGCCCCAGCCAGTTGCGCCACGGCTGGGGCCTCTGGTCGAACCTTTGAACTGTTTTGAGATTTCTACTGTGTGGTATTCTCTATAGCCGTTTTCAGACAGGTTTTGCGCACATTTTGCGATAATTGCTTGCCGCATTTCTGACGGTAGCGGACATTCAGACATGAAGCATACTGTATATGCAAAATGTATACGGCCACCTGTTGTTCACATCTAATGCCGAATTTCCGTCAATTGGGCTTTAGTTCGCTGGGCAGATAGTGACGCCTAATAAATGCGGCCGCGCTGTCAGCTGTGCCTGCGAGTGTAGTTTTCACACTGGGAGTAGTTTTGCTGCATTACCGTAGGTTACGAAGGTAACTATTGATCTGTGAGACCGAGGGATGACCATCACTATCCCTTTTTAGACCGTACTGACGGTCGAAACAGATCTGCAGCGTGTTAGAAAGATGTAAGCTAACTGTTCAGTGATATCGGGCGCTTTAAATACACGTTATGTTTCCCTTGATCATCACTGACAAGTGCGGATTATTTCCGGGATTGCATTCACATAGCAGCTGTGGCGGCAACATTACGGAAACATGACTAGGTCAGCAGCAGGAAAAGTTTCAGTAGTAGATATGCGGACATATGCATTCAGACAGCACAATGGAAAAAAAACTACTGTTAAATGTCCGTGAACATTGCGGAAATACACGTCTGTCTGAAAGCGGCTTATGTAGCATCTCATTGGAGTACTAATATAATAATTTCCTGTGTATTGGCCACATAAACCGCAGGACAGTGTTTATGCAAGTTAGAAAAGCAAAACCATAATAATACCGTATTAACTGCCTGTTTCTTGACCTCATAGCTGATCAATGTATAAACCTCGGCTAATAGTTAGGAAATTATGGTAGGCTACATGTCTGAGCAAAGACAAAAAAAAAAAAAAAAAAAAAAAAAAAAGCTTATAGTCTGTTTGAAATCGCATACTTCCGTACACTTTTGTGTGCACCCTATGTGCACTGTGGGCTTACAGGCAGAGTTCTCACATTTTGACGTAGAGCGCAGACCTCCGCCTGAATTTTTCTTCCTAGTTTGTCATACATTTCAACCTAACTTATTCAGATCGCCATCACGTTGCCATCCAATGTCATTACACCACTAAGTGAAAAACATAAACGCCTCCGGAATCCATTTATTACTTTTTGAGTTATCTTGCTAACAAACAGACAGACAGACAGACAAACTAATGCCGGTCCCCTCATTATTATATATATAATAATAATAATAATGATAATACATAGGTTTTATATAGCGTTTTTCTAGGTACCCAAAGACGTTTTACAAAAACAGAGAACAAAAAGGATACAAAAGGACAATATATATATATATATATATATATATATACACATACATGCATATATGCAAACACATACAGATACTCAAAAAACAACAACACAAGAGAGTAGATAGGAAAATAAGAGAGAGAGAGGGTGGGGGAAAAAAGTGATGTTGAAGAAATGGGTTTTGAGGTGATTTTTAGTTTAAATCGATTGATTATTGAAGTTGTGCTGTTGCCAGATTGAACAGTCACACATCCTCAAATTTTCGGTAGTTTTACCTTGAGCTGTGATGTATGTATTTGACGGGCTGTCAGGTAGTTTCTGTTTTGACCCTATAGCAGAGATTTTCCTTGTCTGGCTTCCACCTGTTAAAATAGAAGAAAATGTAACACCTTCATAAAACATAGTTTTTTCATATGTTATGCATAGTAGAAACGGCAGATCAATTAAGTTCTCATTACTTATTTCTGTATAACATCCTCAGCAGTGAGGAAGAAGAAACACATCATTCGACACTGCTGAAAATATGGCAATTTAGATGAGAAGAACACATTACCATTGGTGGAAGGGTCCAACACAATTGTTTCTGAAATTGTTTTACGAACACCTTCAGGCTGAAAAGGAAAGTGAGGCGTCAAAATGTAAAAAAAAAAGTTTAACCACAAAGCATTAAAGGAGTGACACAACGGATGAACAAAGCATTTTACCTTGTTCTATGATGTTAAAGTGTGTTGAAGTGGGACCCGGGGCAAGCTACTGACACAGTTTGGTGCTGTTTTGAGCAATATTAGTGGTCAATAAATGCTGTTTTGAAAGCGTTAGTCACCTGCTTGAGCTAATCTACTGTTTGCGATTTTGGGCATGGTGCTCTGTGGTGCTTGATAAATGAAAAATACCGTCTCTATGGCTTAGTTGATGTATTTTCAAAACACCTTTTGGTGCATTTTCGCCGGAGTTAGACTTTAACGCAAAGGGTATGCCAACTTAGGTCTGTTCAAAAAATGCTCAGATGTTATTTCACAAACCCAGATTACAATCCTATAATTAAGATGGAGAATAAAATGGTCTGTTTTGTCAGATTAAGGGCCTCCCTCATGGTTTTCTGGACATCCTCATTAATAATTAAATACCTAGCAGCTAGTGTTGTTTTTGGCAGCCTGTTTTAGTTTTAGTCTAGTCTTTGTGTCAAGCTGTCATATTAGTTTTTATTAGTTTTAGTCGCATTCATACTCTTTTTAGTCTAGTCAAGTTTCAGTCTTGCTGCAAAATAATAATAATAATAATAATAATAATAATGCGACTAAATTAGACAAAATAATATTATGACATTTTGTTTTGTCTCCTTTTGGTCAACGAAAAGACATTTTAGCATAGTTTTCATTTTGTAAGCCACAAATAGTCTTGTTTTTTATTCGTTTATTTAACAATATGCATTAAACATTTAATTATAGTCATCGTCACATGACCAGCATTTGTGTTGCGTCTTGTCTCGTTTTTGTCACATGATAAAGGTTCACTCTACAAACTCCTGTAAAGTCGATGGCAATATGCAATAAATTAACCATTCAGCCTGACAATTTCAAGATCTGCTATATTATGCTCCAAAGCCAATTTAGCCTACACATGGGGGTGTACATGATTGAGACAGAATTGGAGAAAGGATTAAATCCTGAGGAAGAATTTTTCTTTTATAGGCCTACCTACATTTTCTCTAATGGCACTTCAGCCTAGTAGAGGCACAGTAGAGTGGCTAACACTGACAACCTTGCTGATCATATTAGCTAACTATGCTAGTTTGAGGTGACATTATGGGAACAGCACTTGGCATTACAAGCTTAACCCCAGTCAGTATCAATGGGAATGTTAGCTATAGCATTCCGGTCACAAGGGTCCTTGCACTGTATTCCCTACTCCCTACCCACAGCATAGAGTGTAAAAATCACAGGGAACTCGTGTTGTGTGTGTAATGGTATGTGCGTGAATGTTGTTAGAATGCATGATGTGTGACACAATCTGTGTGGTGAAGTGTAGTGTTGGGGAACAAGGGATGGGGACCTGAGCCAGAAAGGACAAAGTTAATGTTCATTAAAAAAACTACAAAGACAAATCGCAACTTTTTGTTACATTATTTTCAAGTAAATGTTGAATCATCCAGCTTATTGAAGTCTGGTGTAATAAAAATCCCAGTGAGAGAGCTGCTGCTGCTGCTGTGTGAAGCTGGATGTGGGCTTGTGTGTGTAAATGTTGGTGACATTACAGAGGTACAGACCAGAGCCAAATAAGGTGCAGCCACTGAGTTGTCATTACCTATTCACTTCATTGTGATTCAACCATTTTACCATGGCAGTTTCAAGTTGTGAGATTTCAATACGAAAGAGGCGACAATGACATTTTTAAGTTCCATGTATGTTTATTTTTCAAACCGAACTATACTTAAGTAAATTCGGTTTTGCATTCTATCACCCCTTTAACTCAGAACATACAATCCCATTTTTTGAATTCCCACACTTCCAGAGTAATCTAATCTAATTAGCCCTGTAGATTTAGGAAGGAGACTCACCACTACCAGCAAGTTCTTCTTGATTCCATCAGCAAGATATGCACCAGACACCATTGCTATTGCTTTAACCTCAATGGTATATTTGCCTGGCTCACCAATGGGCACAATCACAAAAGGCACTGCAAAGGTCGACCTCTCATCCACATGTACTGTGGTCCTGCTCTTCCCAGATACGGAGGCAACACTGCACACGCCTTTAACACTGTACCATTCTACTCGTACCTGTAAGCAGAGAAGGCTGTTCTGTGAAATGGCCACCCACCTTCCACTCTACAGACCTCTGAAGTTGTCTTACAAAAAGATCCCAAAGCTGCCATTATTGCCCATATAAGGAAATCCAGATAACTTTTTTTTGGCAAAGATGGTGGCTTTGGGGCTTTTTTGTAGGCAAACTTTAGAGGTCATACATACATAACACTATTGAAGGCGGTAGACTTTACAGTTGCATGGTATTATGAGGAAAAAGACATGCATACATGTGCTTTAACCATACTGTACACGACCCATATACAGCGTTTCACAATGTCACAGAGAGGGCCCAAGATGTGACCAACCTGGGGAGAGTTTGCCGTGTCTGAAGTGTATTCAAACAGGGACAGCTGATTCAGAACACCAATTTTGACTAGCTAGATAGAAACAGTCAATATTGACTATTATGATGACACAATGTTAATCGTAACAATGCGCCAAAGCATTTTGTTGTAGTGTTAGTTAAATTCCCTTACTCTTTGTGCAAACAATGTACTTGGAATTTCTGTGATAGATGTGCGGGGCAGCCGTGGCCTACTGGCTTCGAGCTTATGACCGGAGGCGGAGGGTTGCTGGTTCGATCCCCAACCAGTCCACAGCTGAAGTGCTCTTGAGCAAGGCACCTAACCTACTAACTTCACTAATTCACGGATGGGATAAATGCAGAAACCAAATTCCTTGTATACGCAAGTATACATGGCTGATTTGATTTTATTGATTTGATTTGAGATGCTTTTGTTGCCTCAACCGCTGGGGAAATTAGCTATATTGCAACAGCTCTTTACAAAGAATTAGTCATTTCATACACTGTAGAATGTCTACTGTTAAGGACAATCTATAAGCTGGGTGAACCCTGCCTGAACTTCCAGCAAATTTGGATGTCACCCGGCAGCTCAGGCTGGAAACCTGCACATCTATCTCCTCTGTTCCCTGCCAGAACCTTTGGCTCCAATCAGAAACTAGCTTATCCAAAAGACCTACAGGATCGTTGCTCTGATTGGTTGAAGGACTATCCAAGTGTATAGAGTCATTTGAAGGATGCCCATTGATCACGCCTCTTGTGTAGTAGAAACAAAGCGCAGCCTTCCCATACTAATGTTCAATCTTAAAATATTGAGCTTAGTATGGTGATAGCCAGAATTGACAATCTACTAACTACAAACTCAATTCTACAGAGAAAAAAAGTGCCTACATCCATGGATTCTTGCAACTGGTTGTGAATGATGGCCCTGATCTCAATCTGCTCATGTCTCACAGCAGAGTAGGGCAACTTCAAGTCAATGAAAAAGTCCATATTAATATCCATACTCAGGGTGTCTGACACACAAATACCTGCAGATAGATCATAAACAGGTTGGATCAGGTTAGAACATGTAAGGCAGGCTAGGAGGTGAAGTGAGAAGATAAGAGTGTTTGAATATATGGATGGATCCTACCATTGTCAGAGAGGCTGATAGCAGTAAATTGCCAGGATGTTATGGAGTCTGGGAAAAAAACCGTTTCAGTCCTCTCACTAGAGAAAATTAAAGAAAGCCCATGGGAGGAAAGGGTTAAACATTCTGTGGAAGGGAATGAATATCTATCTATCTATCTATCCATCTATCTATCTATCTATCTATCTATCTATCATAATTTCCCAAATATTAGTCAAGGTTTATACATTGATTTTGCAAAATTGCATAAAACACTGTCCTGCTGTTTATACACAATGTGGTCAATTCACATGAAGTCACTGTACATCAATCAATCAATCAATCAATTATTTGAATGTCTGTGGGTCTTCCCATCACATTTGTCTGACTGACTTTCAGTTTCTTGCTACGGGCACCGGCGATTGTGGCGTCGAGTTTGGCATTGTTTGCATGAGAAACACGAAAGATATTTGAGTGAGAATAAACTTTCATTTTAATTATTAATCATAATCTAAACTAGTTGTATAAAATTTGGTTAGTGTAGTGTCCATTCTATTCATTTGGTAACTCTTAAATTGATAGATTGGTTGGAGTTATATTCATTCAACTACAGATCATTTTTAAAGTAAACTTTAAGTAAACTTGCAGGCATGACATTGGTCTGTGGATTGTCTACAGGAAGTACTGCACTAACCTGATGTTCCTGTCTTTTGGGCAACACATTATCATATGACAACTTGTTTAATCATTTTGCATGTATGAATTATTGCCTAAAGGTTGTGGGGATGAGACTATTCAGCAGATAATTGTACATATTAATTTGCATGGATGTACCAAAACAATTACAACTTGTTCAAAACAATGAGAAACTGCTTTTGTTGATGTGCACAAGTGACACAATGATGTGAAGATTGAACTGGTAGTTTTGAGAATTTCAATTCTGATCTGAGAAATCTACCAAAGTAATTGAGGAAAAACTGTAATATAGATTGTATACAATTGTAACAACAATAAAGTAGACAATAAATTAGTCTAACCAGACTCTTTTTGAACATGTGTCAAAGGACACTTCTTTCCAAAGCCAGCTCTCAGGGAAATTTGAACGTGATGTTAAGTCCTCAATCAACTCATCCATCAGGTCATCCTCCTCCTCAAGATCACCTATTAACACAGGAAGAAAGAAATCAAGAAATTACTCAAACATAGCGGAACCATGCATATCAGACTTTCATTAGCAGTCTGACTGTAGTGGTCATAGTCTCTAAGTCTAAGTCTAAGTCAAAGTCAAAGTCAAAGTATACTAATACAAAGTATAAGTTGGGCATTTTGTTTGGTCAAAGTGCACATTTCAGACACATAGGCATATAATCCCTTAAACACACACAACAACCACAACAACCACAACAATAACAACAACAGCCACAACCACCACCACCACCACCACCACAACAACAACAGAAAGGTACACTAATCTTCAGTAGCAGGCTTGGAGCACATAAGCCTGACATTCCATAATTAAAATGAATTAAGATCACACTAAATTAAAATGCAGTGTTATAAGAATAGACAAAACAATTAATTATTTTGACCTGTGTCTTTCCTTAAAAAGTCTAATGGCAGAGGGGACAAACGACAACCTAAAACCTCTTGGTTCTAATTGGCCCTTGCAACAGCCTGCTGCTGCCACGGTTACTGCATTGGAACCTCTTACTGTATATACTGTAAGGTCATCAGTGTGTGACCTCAAAAATACGCTTCTGAAAGAATGATCGAAGAATCACATAAATACACTCCTAAACCTTGTGAAAAGTCTTCCCAGAAGAGTTGAAGCTGTTGTAGCTGCAAAGGGTGGAACAATACAAAGTCACCCTATGGATTAAGGATGGGATGCACGAACTTCATATGTGAGTCAAGGCAGGTTAGTGAATACTTTTGGCAATATAGTGTATAGATCCTTTCACGTTCCCACTCTAAAGCCCTTTTCAGACAGGTTTTGCGCACATTTTGCGATAATTGCTTAGGCCTACCACATTTCTGACGGTAGCGGTCATTCAGACATTAAGCATATATGCATTGTTGTGCCTGAACGCGTTCATTGAACGAAAGTTCATGAACTCGTTCATAATTTTGGTGAACGTGAACTGAACGAACTGTATTTCTGCCTGATGAACGATACTGTGAACGCGTTCATTCTGGTGTCTGTGAACGTCACGTTCACTTTTTTTTAATTTAGTTAGGTTCAGGCAAAAAACGCACCGTTAATAGCACTAAAGTGTTGCCCAACCGTTGCGTGTGCTTCTTTGTCTATGCCAGATTCTATGTCTGAATTCATATTTCTGTATAGCCTTCACCTTTACCGGAATCTTTCCTGCTGCCAACCTATGTTTCCGTAATATTGCCGCCACAGCTGCTAGGCCTACAGCCTATGCCTGCATGCAATCGCGGAAAAAATCGCACTTGATGATCAAGTCAAGTGAAGTATTACGTGTAGCCGTTTAAAGCACCCCATGTCAGTGAACAGTTCCATCTCTCACGCTACAGCTAATGCAGCAAGGTATCCTCCTCTCCCGGTGTAAAAACAGTCTTCTGACAGCGCGGCCGCATTTCTGCCCAGCGAACCAAAGCCCAATTGATGGAAATTCTAAATTAGATGTGAACAAACAGAGGCCGTATACATTTCGCATGCTTCATATCTGAATTTCCGCTACCGTCAGAAATGTGGCAAGCAATTATAGCAGAATGTGCATAAAACCTGTCTGAAAATGGCTATTTCATGAAAACTAATGAAACATTTGCTGGCTGTGGCAACAATTTTGAAAGAGTAGCCTATAGTTTGCAACATATTGAAAAAATTAACTGCATTAGTTCATTTTTTGGAGCTGTGAACTTCGTTCATAATTTGGAATTATGAACTATGAACTGAACTAGTTCATTTTAAAATTTGTGAACGATGAACTGAACTAGTTCATGGAGAAAGTGAACTTTCCCAACACATATATGCGCAATGTATACGCCCACCTGTTGTTCACATCTAATGTAGAATTTCCGTCAATTGGGCTTTAGTTCGCTGGGCAGATAATGACGCCAAATAAATGCGGCCGCACTGACAGCTGTGCATGCGAGTGTACTTTTCACACCAGGAGTAGCCTTGCTGCATTACTGTAGGTTACGAAGGTAACTATGGATCTGTGAGACCGAGGGATGACCGTCACCATCTCTTTTTAGACCGTAGTGACGGTCAGAGTGAGGTTGAAACAGATCTGCAGCGTGTTAGAGAGATGTAGGCTAACTGTTCAGTGATAACGGGCACTTTAAATACACGTAATACTTCCCTTGATCATCACTGACAAGTGCAGATTTTTTCCGCGATTGTTGTTCAAATAGCAGCTGTGGCGGCAACATTACGGAAACATGACTAGGTCGGCAGCAGGAAAAGTTCCGATAGTAGATATGCGGACATATGCATTCAGACAGCACAACGAAAAAAAAACTACCGTATAATCTCCGTGAACATTGCGTAAATTCACGTCTGTCTGAAAGGATGTTAAATGTTAAATGTTAAATTCCATTACTTTTCCCTGACAAAATCCTGAATTTCTGTGACCCATCCCAACTGTTTTGAAATGGGTTGCTGGCATCAAATTGAAAATGTGCTGATATATTCCATTAAATAGTCAAATTTCCTTCAACAATTGATATGTTGTCTTTGAACTATTATCAATTAAATATATTTGTAAATCATAGCATTTTTTTTTTTATTCATGTTTCACAAATTGCCCCAATTTTTTTTAGAATTCAGGTTGTAGTTGACTGCACAAATAGCCTATTTGATTTATCACGTTGGGAAAAGAAATAAAGGAAGTGAAAATTGTAATGAGGTGCTTACTGCGAGCCAGCTGGAGGATGTCCTCCCTCTCCTCATCACGGTGTTCAGACATTATCCTGCAGCACTTCAGGAAGGCCGCTTCACACGCTGGGCCGTCCAAGATGAACTCGGCTCGGCGCTCGCAGGAGTAGCCCAGTGTGTTCTTCTTCATTCCGTCAACGCAACACTGCCTCTCCTCTCCGGTATAATTTTTGGCTGAGGAGCGAAACCAGCGAAATGATGGATGGACGGACCGGACGGTTGGATGAACAGTCAGGTAAGTACAGGTACAGGTAGGTAGGTACAAGTGATTAGAGTGAATGAACAGGCACATAGGCATATGATAGTTTAGATTAGATGAGTTCAATCCTATAAAGTGAAAAAAATAATCTGCTTGCCTGCTGTGGTCTGGACCTCCATTATAGTGACAGCTCGCCGTCTCCTTTTCGCCTGGGTCTGACAGGTGGGATCTATGGAAACACCATAGTACAATATACATTGAAATTCTCCACCACTTTTGATACTCTCAATCCCAAGGAGAACTTTGCTCAAGATTTGTACTTTCACCTTTAAAAACCCCCAGGTAGCGATATGTTTCACCCCCAGTCACCAATGTATACTATTATTGTACTGTTCCTTGCTATGCATTACCTTTGCGGACTGCCGTTCCTCCAGCAGCATTGGTCTGAAATACCAGTCCAGCATCATAGAAAACCCCCATACTGTCTTTACCACTGCCAGCAGTGCAGGCAGGATCGAGATTCTCAACAGTGTCCCAGATCTGTTTGAAAACAAGCAGATACTGGCACATACCATATTTTTTGAAATTGTAGACTTCTTAAAAAATCTATTTCAGTCACTGCAAAAACTGCTCATCTAATCAAATCTAACCTTGTGTTATTGATGCACTGGCAGCCAAATTTGCTTGTTTTCATTATGAAATGGCTTGAATGTAGTGTATACTTTCACTTCCATTAACTCAAGTTAAGCCTACCTTACACTGACAGGCTTTGCAAGATTTTTGAAAGACTGCAGTCTCAGACCCTCTCACATCTAAAGACAATTCATAGAGTTTCTAGTGACAGTCTAGTCACAAGCCAGATTATGATTTTGCAAAGACTGTGGGCCACTATTTACAAGACTGCAACTAGATTCCTTCAAATAATTTCCATCGTGCACTATATATCAACAGGAACTCATATACACTAGCCTACTCATATCAAGTCATTCATGTGTGACATCCCTTAGAGATAGAGTTGTTCTGTCACGTAGAATAGCTGACTAATAATTTATAAGAAATTGAATAACGAATAATCATACAGGCTACAGCTGTCGCCTATTTTGCCCCTTCCTGTTTGGTGTTGGAGCGAGGTCACTAATAGACCTCTGAAGTTTGGCTACAAAAAGGAATCAAAACTGCCATCTTTGCCCATATAAGGAGATCCGGGTGTTAATTGAAGCTAACTGTCCATGGCAAGTTGCATTGCAAACTAGCCCTGGGGTAGCAAAGATCAAAGTGTGCCGTCTTCACCTAACGAAGATCACAGAATCCACTCGAAGGCAGAGGACAAAACGTTGTAGTGCAAAATGTCTGCATTTCCAATATCTTCAACCCCGCAAGAGTCTAACAAGTGCTCAATGTTGCATTAGTTATAAGCAGAGTCACACTGAAGTGTCATCTTCACATCAGGGGTAAGAGAATATGTTTGAAACCGGGGTTTATACAATATTGCCCTCATTCATATTGTGCACAAAGACTATCTGTGGGGATATACTGATTATCCACTACAAGGACAAAATATTGACACCTTGCTCTGGGTGAGTCTGTGCTTGTTGTTGAGTACATAGATTCCCTTATCCACGGCCACCAGACCCACTCTGGCTCCAGGGTCTCCAGTGATCTTCAGGCCAAGTTTCCCTTTGGGCTTGTATCTCGTATCTTTAGGAATGACTTCTACCTTGAGCTGTGCATAAAGAGAATACCATGAAAATGCATTTTTATAAAACTTCTAAAGCATTGCATTATGTGCAAGCTACTTTTAAAATTAGTTTGACAATATTGCATGACCATTCATGTAATTGTTTATTAAATGTTGTTTGTTCCCTGACTGCAAGTGTGACTTTATACACATAATACACACTTTTTCAGACATGTTTGTAATGTTATTATTACAAAATCTAACCTAAACAATGATTTTGGAGTAATTACTGGAATACATTTTATGCACCTAAATTATGCCAAATGTGACCACTAATTACTGATTAGAGAAACAAAAACATTGTATATAACATCTGTGTACAATATAAGCTCCCAAATGCCTCTATATAGATATATTACACAAACCTTTCCCATGCAGGTTTTCTCCACATCCACCCAGACTGAGTCAGACACCACCTCAGAACCCACGTGGTAGTACGCCACGATGCGGAAGGAGGGGACCATGTCCTTGGTCACAGTTAAGTACAGAGACAGAAGACTCTGGCCCTGACTTGTGATCCCATTTGATTCAACAATTTGCCCCTTGCTCACGATCTGATGTGAAAAAGCACATTGGCAACAATACACCTGAGACTTCAAATGCTAGCAGGATATAACAAGAACATTGAATGCAACATAGGAATACACATGGCAAGTATGACTGTGTTGAATGGGATTTCAGAATATTACCGTAATTTCCTGACTATTAGCCGCGGGTTATACATTGATTTTGTAAAATTTCTTCAGCTATGAGGTTAATACAGGGGGGAGTTATGGTGCTAATAAGGTTTTGTTCCTTTTAACTTGCATAAAACACTGTCCTGCAGGTTATACACAATGCGGCTTATATGCGGGAAATTACTGTAGTTGAAACTTGAAAATACTGAATGCATTCTGATGTCAGCAACACTTGGGCTATCACTTTAACGTTTGAATATCAATTTCAAAATTGAACTGGCCAAACAACACAAATTTAAAAAATGAGCAGAGAAAATCTTTGGAAATGTAATACATTAGAAGCTATCGTAAAGATACAAGATATGAGCCCAAAGGGAAACTCATATTTAACTTGTATAAGACAATATAAAACATAGACAATTACTGATAAACTGAAAGCTAAAATAGCCTACAGATTGAATTATGGGCCTGCCCAGCAAGCAAATAACGTTCTGCTAACTTTAAGAATTGTAGCTTTTGGTTCCCCTGAGGTTAGTTTTTCAATAACCTACTAATAACGTTTAGAGAACGTTATCTCCAGGTTGTCAAAAAAACAACATATTTTCTGGTTATGTGCTTGGGGTTGAAATTTATGAAAATCGCCCCCGAGTTTTTATGAGTTTCCAATTGAACACAGCCAGCAGCCACACTGCAACTTAATCGGAATAATTTGTTGCAAATTCGACATCAGGCATATTATATTCTTCCCCCCTCTGTTGGATTGATATTAGGCCTACCAGAGCCATATAGCCCGTCTAGCAAGAAGGGGCAGCCAGCGCGAGAAGAGGTTGAGAGAAGCTACTTCCATCATATCGGGTCCGTGAAAAAAAAAACAGCCAGCTCTGTGTGTTGATGTGTTAGCAGACTCTGTACCTCGCTAACTTTAAGACATTTGGATAACACAGAGATAAAGCAGAGACACTTATTAAAAGGACTTTGGATAAAGTTACTCACGTAGGCTACTGGCTGTAGCCTATATGGTATCGAATCACGTTCTTCACATCGTTTTCCATGCACTTGTTCCATTAAGTCCAATACAGTAGTCAACAGGCTTTTTTTAAAAAACACTGCTACAGGGTAAACCAGGTGGAGGAGCTATACACTAGCCATATGTCCCTAGGCAGACACCGATTTCATGCTTACATTTCCCGAGAGAGAAATCCCTGGACCGCCGTGAAAACAAATGCTGCCCTGCAGTCAACTCGCACTGGTTTCATTTGTGAAATACAGTCTTTCAGACATGCACAGAATGTCAACAGTTGGGCTGAGCAATCAACCCAAGTAAGTTATATTCTTGGTTAATCTCCACAGTTTGCTTACAAAAACAATTGTCTCGCAGTGCAAGTGGCTCCGAGTGCAATAGCCTATGGAGTTCACTGTTCTCACAGTTCAATTCCCAGTCCCAATTTAAAACAATTTAAACCAAAACTGAGGACTTTTAATGGAATACGATGCAATAAAAGCAGCGAGTTTTGAATTTTGAAACAATGTGGTTGGGACATTTCAGCTTAGGCTAGCCTGCTCTGCTGATGTTTTGAACAGCCGATCCCCAGCAAACATGCCCGTGTGGGCCCACTGCGGGCAGAATAAATTTGACACCCCCCTCCCCCTGTAAAACTGCCTGTTACTTGAAAAGTATTGATCTTAGCACGAAAACATTTTACATAGTGTCTCCTGGGTGTGTCTGGTATTTTTTTCAGATTTTTTTGAGACGCAAGTGCGTGCGCTCTGGTTGATTTGACGTGGAATGACCCGAAACAGACAGACAGACAGACATACAGACAATAATAGACACTCAGTTAGACTGAAATATGTTTAGGTCAAACTAGTTTTTCCTCAACTGCATGCCATAGTTTAGATATATTTTACATAAAAGGGTTGAAAAATGTATCACCTATTCATTAATAATTAATGATACGAAGGGGAAGAAGGAAATCATACAGTATAGCAAAGATGCTAGAACAGAGCTCTGTTCTAGAATCTTTGGTATAGAGTTTGTACCAGAGCCATATAATGATATAATTGTACCAGAGCCTTTATGGTTTGTACTGTACATTACAAATAATATCCATTGTTAACTCACCAGGTAAGTGATGTCATGGTCCTGTATGGCATTGACTCGAAGATTGAAGTTCACCGCAATCTGGCCTCCTAGACGCACATGTCCTGAATCAACTTTAATGTGTAGATAGTTTTGGGACCCAGCGCTAGATTGATATGGCCACGCTGTCATGGTTCGGGAAGCCTGCCTTGATGATGTCAGGTCAGGGTCCGTGGTATTTGCCTGGTAATTAAGTAAATTTAAGCAAATGCAAGGACACATGCACTCTCAATCAGTATTCCATGACATCCTGTTTCTTTAAGGTATAAAAGTTACAGTGACACAGAGGTCAGATGTCCTAGTCATTCTGGGAAAGACAAGAGAATGCACAATTTCATTTTGGATAGTCTTCACCTTCATAAAGGAATGGCTATAAAACAGGAGTTGTCTGTGAAATCAAATCAGACTCATAA